>NC_092825.1:182164207-182377688 GCF_039878825.1 Excalfactoria chinensis
TTTTTGACTTTACCTAAAAGATCCGGGTGTAGATTTTCAGGAGCTTGAAGCATCCATTAAGCCCAGCTGACCTGCCAGACATCTCCCATTCACACCCAAGACAAAAGGCAGTAGTGGAAGGGGAAGAGAAACAGATGAAGATAATGCGGGCTCTCCTGTATCTGCACAGTACTGGAGCAGAAGGCCAGCAAGGGGCTGCACCCTGCTGCCATTGCTCAGCCCTGCCCTGCACAGACAGGAAAAGCCAGAAGGTTCACTCTGAAAGGTGGGAAAGCAGGGCTGGAACTCAGCAACGTGATACGGCAACGATTACAACACAGCCCTGATGTCTCACCTCTGGATTAACCCTGTTACGATGGCAGCATGCAGGAGCAGCCATTCAGACTTTCCTTCCACAGCAATCCCGTAAGCTACAAATGGCTGAGGGCTCTGCCTGATGCGAGCAGCCCCAGAGCTGGCAGAACCTGTGCAGGCTCCAAGCTGAGGTCAGCCCTTACACAAACCCCGTCTCCCAGACCGCATCCGCTCCTGCCAAGCTTTGGGGTTTTCCATTGTTGAAAGCTTCCACGGCTCCTCAATTCCAACGGCTGGAACAAAGGCAAGAGAGATTCCTAAATCATCCAACTGCTCCCGCTTGAAATCTGCACCCTTACAGCTCAGCCTCCTCCCGTCTGTCTGCTTTTACACAGGCAAGAAAGCTGGAGGCTGGGAAAGAATGCACTGATCAGACAGCAACGGGGGTGGGGGGGAAGAGAACACTTTCCCCTGCAGCTCATTCCCTGTGTTAACCTTCACCCAAATACCGTTTCTCTTTGCCTGTTGCTCCCTCCTCCCAGGCAAAGCAATTGCAGACAGGCGAGAAATCCTTCAGACAAAAGCAGACTCTCAAAAAATGTTTGCAATTCGGCACAGCCAGGAAGGGATTCCCACTCCCTTTGCTATTGCTCTCGTCCCAAATCCAGCTCTGAGACAGCCAGGACCCAGAGCTCGGCGTGGAGCAATGCCACGTTCAATACCCTGCTGGGGATTGAGGATGCTGCCAACTTTTAGGATGCAACAGGAGAAAGGGAGATGGAGCATCTCGGTTCCTGAAGGTCCATTTCATCCAGTAGGAACCACAGCTGGGCTGGATGTGACACCACGGACACGATGCAACAGTGAACAGAGAGAGGAACGTCAGGAGCCAGCGATTCCCTATTAACACTGAGTGCATTTCCAACCCCGATGTGTTGGGCAATGGGCACAGCACAAGGCCACAACTCACATGTGAGGGAATGAGACGAGGAGCAGCTCTCCCATCACAGGGAATTCTCCACCTCTACCAGCTCTTCACACCACTCTTCCCTTTGGTCCACCTGTATCTCAAACACACCAGAAGCTCAGGATGGCTCTGGAGAACTGCTGCCCATCGCAGCTTCAAGCCAGGAACAGAACTACGCCTCAGCCAAACAGCATTAAATACTGCCTCCATCATAGAGCACAATGGGGTTCTGGACACAAAGTGAAATGGAATAAGATTTCAGACAACCACCAGCAACAAGAGAAACTGCTCCAATAGGTGCCAGCTCTTTATGTTCCAAAGTGATTCTTAGGAGAGGGGAAAAGCAATCTGACCAACTGCCTGCAGGTAACTTAACCTTGAAGAAGCATTCTCCCATATAAGTGCAGATTGATGTGGCACCGTGGAAAGCAGGCAGTGAGATGATCTAGGAAGTGACACTGAAAACAAGGTGTATCCTCTACTATTGGGGAATCAGCTGCCTGCACCTCTGCATCCACCTGAGCAGGATTGACTCCAAGCTCTTCCAGGAATTTATCTGCTGCACTTCTTGCATCTTTTTCACCCCAACGATGCTGATCTCTGCTCAGTCATGTGTAGCAGCTACACAGAGGGAAGGATAAACACATTCCAGAGGCAGAAAAGGGCCAAATAGGCAAACTGCCTGTTAATTCAGGCTATTTTTCATCAGTGAAAGCTTGAAACAAACGTTAAGAAGATTCTGAAATGGAGCTCAGGGTTCCCACCACTGCTTTTTGGTTTTACCCTCTGGTCCAAATTTGCACAAGAAAGCAGCATTAGTTTCCTTGCACAGCTCAATCCATAAGGCTGACGCTGGTGAGGTGGAACTTGAGCTTCACACGAAGCTGATTCCCCCAGTGCTTTAGGGGAAGAAAACAAACACGTGAGAGAAAGAAAACAAAAAGCAAAGCTAAGGGGCACTTTAAAAGACCGTCAGATGAATCCACAGAGAAATCCTGAAGCCTTTGGAAACGCTGCAGTGACTTTGCTGGCTCTGGATTGTCAACAACCCTTCTGCGCTTGGGTCCAAGAAAGCTTGAGAACCAATGGAGGTTGATATGACTGCTTTGGGGGTGTCAGGTGGTCTTTGCTTATGGCAGCAGAGAGGAGCCCACATCTGAGAGCATGAAGAGCTTTTCATGGTCTTCAACACAAGCTGCTTCCCAGCAAGGAAGTCCCTAAGCACGGACACGTCGTGGAGAACTGTTCTAAGGGATGATGAACCTCACACCAACTTCTCACTGCTGCTGAACCGGAGAGATGAACAGATATGGGATACATCACAGTGGCCTCTGGTGCAGTTTATTTACAATATGACTCAGTGCTGGAGATAGAGGGGTATTAACAAGCAGGAAACACGCTAGGAGGGAAAAAGGAGAGTGGAAGAAAAGGTCACATTAAAACAAATCAAGGTATTCTCTGCAGATCTTTGGCTCTGCCTCTTCCCTCTCTCATCACTTATACACCACCCTAAGCCATTTCCTTCTACGCAGCCCCAGGTCCTACATTTCTACTGCTTCACACCCCCAAAGGCACAGGATAAAGGGGAAAGATCATTCAGCAACACCCCTTTAGCGTAGCCAGTCATACAGCATTGTGCATGCTGGAATTTATAGCTGCTGTTGAAGAAATCTCAGCTACAAAGCAAGAGAACTTCTCAGCACCGCTCACTGAAACCTGACAGATGACCTTGAGGCAGATTAGTACCATCTGTGAGCGTGGTCTGAGCATTGGTTTAGTTATTACCTTTATGATGCTGTACCCTTACGAGTCTTTCCAAGCAGCCTCATCAATGACAACCTGCTCTCATTGCTGTATAGAGACTTGGCTCCTATAGTTTAGTTCAATACACCTGAGGTCAGCAAAGTCTGCACAACAAAGCACAGAGCTTTACCTGTCTGATTTGACCAGCATTCCCTGGCCAAAGCAGCGTGGTACAAGTTGCTTTCAAGGCACGAGGCCCTGACTACGTAAATAAAAACCTGCTTAAAGCAAATACCACAAAGCTTGTAATTTTGCCTCCTGGCAGGTTATAGAGAAAGGAATCAGCAAAGTGAGACCTGCCTCACTCCTCCCCTTCAGGGAGGAAGGTTTCATTAACACGAGACTGCGTGTGAAAAGTCGACAGAGAACACAACCATCCAATAACTCCTATTGGCTGTGATGCCAAGCTGTTTGTTTCGATGTGGTTTCAGCATTGTGTCAGAGCTTCCCAGCTACCTCCCACACTGCAAGCCACAAAGGCAAAGCGAGAGCAAGAGCTCTGCTCGCAGACTGCCCAGCTGGAGCACTCACGGAGCCTTACCACTGGAATCCACCGATGGGCTCTGTAAACCTGTGACGGATCAGGAACGTCGCAACAGCTTCAGCAACCTGGAGGAAGGAAAAGTAGGTCAGAATGTAAAGGGATGTGAAGATGACAAGAAATCCAGAGAGCTTTCAAAGGATGCGGCAGTTCCAGCCGGGCAGTGATCCCAGCACTTCGAAGCCATGTTGAAAAGCACCACAACATTTAGGCCAAAGCTCTTCCTTCGGATTGGTAAAGTGAAGCGCGGGCAGGCTGAGTTTTGCACTCGTGGTGCAGAACAAGCTTTAAAACTAGTCTTGTTCCCAACCACAGGCTCCACTGACACATTCCTCCTCCTCCTGTCAGGATGCAAACAAGCAACACACGGCAGTCGCTCTGCTCCTTCATTCTGCAAACTGTTTCAATAGCATTTGTTTCACATTTGGAAAACTTGAGCCACCCAACTCAGGACGACACAGACGAGCTCCAAAAGCTGTGGCTTAGTGCAGGCAAGAGTGAAAAGCTTCTCGAGGGAAGGCAGGAGGTTAAAGGGAACCACGCTCCAGATGGTAACAGTTAGTTCCATCACCACCAGCTTGAGAATGAAACCTATAAGCGAGACAAGCTCTGTATCACGTCTAACATCTCAGCTCAGGCTTTCCAGTCAGCTTCGAAATATGATGAAATCCAAGCTGCTTTGCAAAGAAAAACTAGTGATGGTATCACATCTAAAAGGCTCCTGCGGTGTAAAAACTGTGCTTCACAGCAAGCAATGGCCCCTGTTGTGTCGAAGCAGTGGATGCATGCAGCTTCACCCCCAGGCAGAGCTCACCTTGTCTGGAGCATCTTCATGGACTGCATGGCCGCACTGTGGAAGGACTTGCATCTGAAACTTCCCTGCAGATCAAAAGAGTCATCACTTTTTAAGCAGTCCCTGCTTCCTAAACAGCCAATAGTTTAGGGAAGTAAATCTCACCTATACAGGAAACAACAGACACCGGACCCTTAAAAGCACTGTGGATTTATGAACTCTTCTAACAAGGATCTTGCATTCTTTACAAGCCTGACTATGAGCATTAAAAAGAGCATGGCCTGCAGGGTGAGGGAGGGGATCTTCCCCCTCTGCTCTGCCCTTTCAGGCCACAGATTACATTTTCACTGTGCATTTGCTTTGAAATACACTGTAACTGCTAACAGGCTGTTCCCCCCACACCTTTGTTCATGCACCCACAGCAACAAGTTGTCAGCCAAGAAGAGCATTACAGTAACAACATCAAATATTTACCTTGCATCTGTCCAATTGTTAGATCTTTATCCAGCCTGTCAACACCTACAATCAAATAAACAGACTTACTGGGGATAATACAGAGAGGATGTAAACTGAGCAGAGCTTTATTAGGCATTGTGAAAGAGAAGTTTTGCCATCAAGAGAGTGAACCAAACATAACCACTAGAGCATTTCATGGCTGCACCTCAAGATGGTAAATGACAGGGAAGAATCTCTGCCTAAATCTCTTTTCCACAGCTTAGAAGGTCATAGAATCATAGAATGGCCTGGCTTGAAAAGGACCACAGTGATCATCTTGTTTCAACCCTCCTGCTGTGTGCAGGGTTGCCAAGCACCAGACCAGGCTGCTCAAGGTTTACCATCTTTCCTACCAGAGCACAAGAAGGGCCTTACAGCTGGCTGCAGAACAACCGTAATTTCACAGGCAAGTCACACCTACAGCTGTAGGAAGGTATCATAGCACTGGAGGCTGAAGGGCAGCTTGGATCTTGTATGACAGCAAAGAGCATCGAACAACAAAAGTAAGCCTTTAGCACTGCAAAATCCAGTGCATCATTATGTGCTGTCTTGATAGTAGAGGCTCTGACCTAATTCCAAATATGCGTGGTTAAAGCTGATTGGTTTAGGATAAGTCATCATACACAGAACAGCCAGAGTAGAAGAAATGGGTGCAGTAATCTGAGAGGAAGACTTGAGCCAAACGCTGACCTTATTTTCTATAACACAACTGAGACGCCACTGAAGTGAACTGCTGCTGAATTGAAGCCAGATACGTACCAGCTAAAAGCAAAAGCTTTGGAGTTGGACAGCTTAGGAAGAGGTTAGATAAGCCCCTGAACCATCCGTCCCAGTACTTCTCTGTTTTCGCCAGCTCAATTCGCCACGTGTATAAGTGCTCCTTCTTTGTCTGCAGGGAGGAAAGAGAGCTCTGCATTAGTGATCAGCGGAACGGCTCGTGTAAAATGAACTCCATATGGAAGCATATGTACAAAGGCTGGCTCCCTCTGGTGGATCGCACGCTCTCAAGCAGCCAGTTTTTGCTCCTTGTTTCCTATCCGAATCACAACCGAAGTACACAAATAAGGAGTGAGAAAGTCAGTGGGAGCTGCACCTATAGATTGAAGTACAACTGCATTTTCCAGGGCACTGAACTTTCTGCTTTTTGCTGGCACAACTAGTTTGTGCCCTGTCTGAAAAGCAAGGGGATATATCAGCTGCAATGATTTCCCTTGAGGAATTTACTTTCTTAGGCTACAATTGATTGTACAACCTCCCGAATGCTGACGGGACTTTGAAATAAGCCAAAATAGCATTAAGGGTCAGTACTGAGCACCCCTCATTCACAAAAGCCCCCGTTTCAGGTCATGTGCATTCAGAGCACCTGGGGAAACCCAAAAACCAAGTGACAACCCACGATGGAATCAGTGAGATGAGGCCAAGAAGGGAAACAAAAGTCCCAGTATAAAGCTTCCACTGGAGTTGCTCTCATTTATATTAGAATCATTTGGATAACTGTGGGTCAGGGAAGTGCCATGCAAACATATGCTGAAACACAGCAAGAAATTCCCTACCTCAGTGTCATCTTCCTTCTTCCTTTTGTTGACGGAGACTCCGCCTTCATCATCCTCTTCCTCCTCCTCCTCTTCTTCAATAATGCCCTCCACGATGGCTTTAGGACCTTCGGGACTGGCAGCTCCTTCACACCTGTGATAATAAACCCAAAAACTGATTCCCTTTCCAGAACCAAAACGTAGCTGACCTAAAAGCTGTCAGTGATTCCACAACCACTGGATAAGAAAAATTCCCCCCACAAGCTTAGAAGCAGCTGTGGATGAAAAGCTGCAGCCAGAACCAGCCATGAGACCTCTGCAGCATGTGCACCTCAGTGCAAACATCAATGCAAACAGCTACTTAGAAGAGGCAGCTCTTCTTAGCAAAGCACATGTACACTTTGTAAAGGTTTCAGATACACCAAGGATCAGAGTAGCACAAGCAGATCAAATTGACCCCGATCCCCATCTCACCTTAGACCACTCCTGTAATGCAGAACTGAACCATTTCTAAAAGGAAATGAAAGGCACCGTGCCCAGAAGGCCAACCCAATTTAAGCTAACATTTCTGAAGGGACATTAAACTAACACTTATGTCCTTAATGTGGGCAGAACGGAAGGCAAAAGGGAAGGCAAAACAAAGAGCACATGATCAGTAGTGGTTAATTTATCTTTTCCTAATGCAGCTCTTTGTGGATTCTGGGCAGGTTTTCTCCAGGTGCCATGAATGTGATTCAACACTGCTGTGGGTATCAGCAGTGATCAAAGAAATAGATCTACTAGAAGAAACTTCCACGTTCAGGAGTATTTATGCTCTGCAGTGAAAGTGTTTGTAAAACAGAAGATGTTTAAGTGCTTGAAATTAAAACAACACAAAACAACCTACTGTTTGACTTGACCGACCATAGAAACTCTGGCAGATTCCAGGTTTCTTATTTGTCCACTTTTTACACTAGAAGAAAAAGGAAGAAAGGCAGAGAGTTACTAAATGAATTGGTGGTTAGCAGGCCTAGGAACAGAAGCAAAACTAGATGATTTAACCCAAACCACCCGTGCTCAGGAGTCATTCAGAATGAGTCACACCACGTGCCAACTTACCTGAATCACCAACTGTAACTATGAATCTAAAAGACACATGGGAGAAATGCTGGTGGGATTTTGGAGCAGTTCTGGGATGATCTTTCTCCAACACCAAGCTAACTCCCAGGAAAATAATTCTCTCTTGTCCCATCCAATCAGCCAAGCAATTGCTGACAAAACCACTTGAGTGGTAGAGGCTGGAAGAGACTTCTGGGTATCACCAGGTCCCAACAGAGGGACTCCTGGCCCTTCAGCATCTTGGTGGTACTCTGCTGGACTCTCTCCAGTATATCCCAGTCACTTTCATACTGGAGTTGCTCAGACCCAGATCAGCATTTCAGATGTGACACTAAACACTAAAGAGAGGAGAAGGTTCACCTCTCCTAAGCTGCAGGTGACACCTTGCCAAATGCAGTGTCCTTAGTGACAAGGGTTCATATTCCATGTGCCACCCACCAGGACCTTTCCTGCACTCTCTCCATCTGTATGCCCCCAGCACAGCCTGGGGCTGCTCCTCCCCAGAGGCCGGGCTCTGTTCTTCCTGCTAAACCCCACGAGGTTCCTCTTAGCCACCTCTCAGCCTGTCCAGGTCCCTCTGGATGGCAGCACAGCCCTCTGGTAAATCAGCCCTCTGGGATAGGAGAGCAAAAGGAAGAACCTGACAAATGTCACAAAGTTTTGCTTCCTTCAGGATTCAAGCCTTATGTGATTACATAAGCCCACACGTTACCTCCACTCGATTGCGTTCTCAAGTGACTTGAATGTTTTGGGACGACTCCTTAAGAAGTTCTGCATGCTGTTCAGTGCGTCCATGGCTGTACCTAGAAAGAAACGCTTCAGTTTTATGACATCTAATGTAATCATTATCATGTTCGTCTATACAGAATTGGCTACCATGGAATACCTTCAGGGGAAGTCGGGGTTCAGATTGGATTTAATGCAGTTAAGCAGAATAAAGCTTAGCACACCAAAGCCTGCAGTCCTACCTACTCCCACATTAGAAAGTTCACAAGTAGGACAACTAGGCAGTAAGAAAAAGCAGCAATCACTCATCCACCATGCATTATATACATAAAAAAATACTTCCCTTGCTCCCAAGAAAGTGTTGCAGCCAAAAACAACAGCAATCACAGATCCCACCCAGCAGAACTGAAAGGATTCCCCTCTAAACAACCATTTCACATCGATAACTTCTGTTAAGAGGATGGAACTGGCGTATGTTTAAGAACTGGCTGAACTTTGTGTACTCTGGAATTTAGGGGCTAAGAACAAAAAGGTGAGCATGAAAGAAAGAACCATATCCAAGCGTCCAGGCTTACCTTCCACAACATCTATCATGCACAGGCCCAGTAAACTTGGCACCAGGTTTGCGACTGCTGTGTGCACTGCAATGGCGCCACCCATGCTGTGCCCAATCAGCATGATAGGGGGAGGAAGGTCTCCATACAGAGCTTCAACCACGTTCCCAACGTCTCTGCCAAAAGAAGGTGAAAACATGGTCAGCATCTCTACCTTGATATATATACCTGAAGGAAAAAAATACAGATTCAAATCCTCTCTTATCTAACCCACACGCCACTGGGACAGGTTTATTGTCTTATCACTGTGCAGCTCCATTTAACCACCAACACAGGAAACCATTTGAGCTGATGCTTTCCTGCACAAGCATGCAATTTGCCTTGTTATAAACAGAAAGGGCTTAATTAATTTACTTCTTTTAATTCCCAAAGAGGAGGTCGTTTTAGATTGACATCAGCTGGTAGGAGTTTTAAATAGAAGGTGAGAAAAACGTTGCATTCTTTTGCATGGAATCGTGGGCTAAAAAATTCACAGCTCTAAAAGGAGAAATCTTTTGCAAGTAAATAGAGAAAAATAGCCAAGCTCTACGGATAGGGGCAAAGATAAACAACAAGCAAAGGTTCAACCTCTCACTGGGGTACAGACAGTACAAGGCAAGAAGAGATTTCCCCTTCTCTTCCACAGGGCACCTGCTTTAAGATGAAGCTGTCATTGCTGTACTTTAAGGTAGCCTCAGATGCCCAAATGGGCTTTCCAGTCAAGGAACACCTGAGTAAGCTTGCACCTAGTAAAGCATCAGCCAAAAGAAAGGCTGAGTACTTTGCTCTGTCAAAGAGAACAAGACCAGAGGATTTAAGAAAAGATTAAAGCTACAATGTAAAGCTCCCATTTAAAGACTAACAAGGAATAAACTTTGAGCTCACTGCAAAGAGGACAGAGAGGTTTAGAAAGAAAAGGCAACTTGTTTCCCTCCATGGTAGTGCTGTTGCAAATCTAAAAAATCCCAATTATTTCATACAGCACCTCCTTAGGACAGTGATGTACCGGGATCTGACAAGCTGTAAGCAGCAGCAATAAGGCACACAATGGAAGTCAGACCGCATTTCACACATGGCCTCCCCACAACAAATCCAGTAGATTTGTTCATAGGAAGGTTACAAAGTCCTTCCTGGTTTAATTGTAGTGATAGGAAAGAGACTCTTTGTACTGAATGTAGACATAACAAGAAGTGCTTAGTAGGAGCTGCTTGCTTTTCTGCAGCTTGTGAAGAAGGGGATTTGAATCCCAAAGCAGGTCAGGACAGTCTGCAAAAGCAACCTGATTAAGTGACCCATGCTGGGGGGATGCCAGCAGTCCAATCATTGAATGATAGAATGGCCTGGGTTGCAAAGGACCACAGTGCTCATCCAGTTCCAACCCCCTGCTATGTGCAGGGTCACCTACCAGCAGCCCAGGCTGCCCAGAGCCACATCCAGCCTGGCCTTGGATGCCTCCAGGAATGGGGCATCCACAGTCTCCAAGGCATATTATACACTTTGACTGCTCCAAAGCAGAAGAACCGCCACCAAACTGGTCATTTCAAGCTAAGATGCCCAGATCAACCCTACCTGAGGAATGCTTTTTCCCTTCTATTAGGATATCTCCAGTAAGTGTTACCGAGCACTGCAGGTTTAAAGTGCTCACTGCAGTGAAGCTGCTGATCTGTACTGTGGCTTTGAAACCAAGGGGAAAATAGATATGTGGAAAGTGAAGTGCTTAGGGGAGAACAGAAGCTTCCTTACTTTGACATCGTCTCCGCAGACAAATCTTCGGGATTCCTAACTTTTGTTTCTCCTGAAAGAACAAAACAAGTTAAATTCCTGTAAGCTGAAAACCTTCCGACTTCTCAGGACGAAGAGCAGAGAGACTCCATTTCAATTACATGAATAATTAAGGAACCCAGAATTAACAGAAACACTTGGTACTTTATCACATTATGGCTTAGGGGAAGGAACAGTCGAGGGGAGTGTTTCCATATTAACAATGTGCCTTACAACTGAACAACACGCTTTATTTCTAATGGTAAAGACCTCCTCTAGGTTATGAAAATATAGAAGGGTTGCTGCCAACATGTAGAAAGAAGCAAGCCCACCATCACCTTGCACAATGGCAAAGGGAGCTGAGAGTGCTCATACATGGGGTTACACCACTCACCCCATCCCTGCCACTGAATAAAAGAAAATAAGGATGCTTTCAGGATAATTTCTCAGTCATTTTGGGAAGGATTCATTACATCTCCTTTAAAAGGCAAGACAGCAAACAACGTGCTTATGTGCCATTTAAATTCCTGTATTTGCTGTACTTACCGTGGCCTCGGAGATCTAAAGCCACAATCCTGCATTGAATCCTGCTGATGATGGCAGACTGCAAGGAAAAAAGACAAAGTGATTTGCAAAACGCCACAGCTCATCTGCAAAAGGATTAGCATCATTAAGCAGCAGCAAAGACCAGCGTGCTGGGACTGAACCTCCACTACCTACAGCTGAACCTGCAGGTTGAGAACCCACGAGGATCACCCCCATACGAGCTACCCCCAATGAACCAGAGCTCCATCCTTCCTACTGTTCACATCATTGCTGAGAAGAACATTTATTTTACTATGCTTTGAGATATCTTGTGTTACCTAGGAAAGCCAATTCAAGTTCTGTAGCAGCAGTTCAGATGCTGAAGCAATGCTTCCCTCTCCCAAGCCATACACGCTCCAGAATTAGCCCCAGCTATACGGAGGCCATGAAGATGAAGCAGCTGCCTTGATGTGCTTATTCACTTGGATCTCACTGAATGGAATTTTACAGTAATGCTGGAATGTACAAAACTGATTAGTCCAAAGATGTTGGAGGGGAACAAGAGAGGAATCTTTTTAAAGCAATGATGACTCTTATTTAGTTACTGACGGCTCAATTTGCATAAGTTATTTCAGGCATCACAGTGATTAAACAGCTTTCTTTGTTGGAAGGAAGATTTCTGTGTTAAAGAATCATTGATTATTGAAATATCAGCCCCGTAGGAGAGGGAGAATTTATTGAGGGACTGTTAATACAACCACCTACATAAGGGGTAGATCTGAAAGGCAACCTGTCCTCCAATCTGGTTGTTCAGCTCTTCAACTCCTAAACGAGTGCAGTAGTTATGATTCAAACAGCCACAAGTTCATATTTCAGACCCCAAAAATCACCCCAAAACCCCCATTTGCAAGCTGCTTATGCTCCGAAGCAATGACTTAACTCAGCAGATGAGCTGCCTTCTGCTAAAGATCAAACCATTGTCATCAGAGAGCGAGGGAAGAGGATCACAACCAACATGACAGGACAGAATGGGAAGCTGTCCAGCACCCTGAGTTGTATCCAAACAGAAATATTTTGGGCAAGAGATGTACAAGCACATCAGGCAGGAATTTGCCAGGCCAGTAAGCAAAAGGAGAAAGCAGCACCCTGCAGGCTATTCTTCTATTTATAGGTTCTATTTATATTCAGCACCTCCCAGTTTGGGGTTTTCATGTCTGGGTGTTCTTTGTATTTAAGTTTGTTTGGTACTTGAAGCATGAAGTTTAATACCTGGTTCATTTTACTTAATTGCTTAGGACGGACATTATCTTCAGAACACCCACGGGAAATAATGTAATGACAGCTGCATAAAGGCAGAGCTAATTATTGTGCCCACTTCCCTCCCCAAAAGCACTGTCAGATTTGTGCTTCTCACCCAGGGTAATATCTTCCCTTCATCAGCTGCCAATACTAACACCCAAAGCCCAAAAAGCACAGCGTTATAATGGCACTCATTCCACTAAATCCAACAATATTGGGATTTTTTAAGTGTGAAAATGGTTTGCTACTGAAAATAAGAAATTCTAGAGAGGGTGGTGGTGTCTTGTAGGAAGACGTTCAACACAGAGAAGCGCGGCTTCATACTTCTGCCTCTGGTTAAAAGCAATGGCCTTCAATCCAACTGGAAACTATAACCGATAACTATTACTTGGCCATCTTGGCAATGGATGATCTACAAGCAGGTAAGGACAAGATTTAGTAAGAAAGAGGCCTTAAGATTTAGTAAGAAAGAGCATCTTGGTCAGCTCCAGCTGCTCATTAGCAGAGGGTTGCTAGAGTTAGGGTACTATGGTTAGGCTGCGGTTGGACTTTATGATCTTTGAGGTCTTCTCCAACTTGAGTAATCCTATGATTCTATGATAAATGAACTAAGTTAGGTGTCTAACTAAGAGTTTTTACTTAACCCTGCAATGCTTTAAATGTTATTGCTTAGCTCTGGTTTTGCTTTGTATTGTTTATACAAAGGAACAGGTTTGGGGATGGAACTTCGGTTCAGTCAGTCCATGGCCTCGCTCCTCTTGATCCAACCTCCATCCGCGTTTCAGAGAGCAGCAAATGAGACTCCTTGAACAGAACCTCAACCACACAAAATAAGAGTGTTCTGATGAGATCCAAGTGTTGAGAATGACCAAGCAGCCTTCCAAAATAAATAAATAAATAACCCCCGTGGGTAGAATACAGTGAGATTTGCCTGAGTGCTTCATTCAAACACGCAAGTTATGTGGAAGTCTGGGATGCTGCTGATAATGAGTGGCCTAGATCATACACCTTTGCATACATTTTGCCTAATATATATACTTATATATACTAATATATATGGCTTGAGTCAGGTGCATACCAGCAGATCATAAGGCACTATTTTCTGCCTTAATTTTCCCTACGTTTAACGCAACTGAATGGTCAGCAGCCCTCCATGCTTAGAGGACTAAACCTGCATATAGACTTATCTCTATAAATGAACAGTTTACTTACAGTAAATACAGCCCAGGAAAGAGCAGAATGGCCTCCGCCATGTAACAGCAGTAGGACAGGTCCCTCCAATCCGCTTTTGTAAATTCGAAAAGTGTATGAACAGTTAAGGACATTCCATGGTTAGATTTTAGATGCTGCAATCACAGTGTTTTGTTTCTATGCTTGAGCTCTCCAGGCCTCATTTCTGCCTCTATGCAATGGGTTTGTGTAAGGACAACCAGGACTAAACTGAGCTTGTTTGAAACTTCAGAGTTCTTTTCTTACTGTGCAGCATTTCCCCCTCTGTAACCTACACACCTCATGCCCGAACCCTTTCTTCTTCTCCTGCATCAACAAAGAGGAAAAATAAACCTTACTAAATGGAACTACGAAGCATGTCATTTTAATGTGGAGTGTTTTCCCACTGTGTTTAAGTCAAGCAAGCCAGAACACAAGATGTTTTAGGGCAACATACATCTGTGGCACATACATCCATAAAGAAGCTTCACAGTACTCACCTGACCACAACCTATCTACAACCTACAAACTTCTGTTAAAGGTCACAGGGAACACAATAAACCCTAAATCACTGAGATTTGCTTGAACTGAAGATGGCCACATACAACACCCAACCAAACAGGTCCATTACTCTCTGCACTACTTATAAAGCTTCAGGGGACTTGATGATCTTCAAGGTCTTTTCCAACCTGGGTAATTCTATGATGCTTCACAAGGAATGCAGACACGATGCACATCACAAAGCATTCATAGCTGGAACTGAACAGGCAGACTTAATGAGAACATGAAATAATGACTAGGTGAGTAAAACAACAAGAAGAATCCATATTTTAAAGCATCACATGCTATTAGCAACAGAGAAGGAACTGAAGTGTTAATGGGGTTGAAATAGTCTGGAAAACTGGTTTTCTTAATGGACATACCAAAGTAGGATGTGCACACTTAGAAGTTATACAACTACTTAAACTACATGGTTTGTATTACTTCAACACAGATAAAACAATCTTCATTTTGCAAACAGAAGACCTGGAAGTACCTCTTGTGCCACTTCTGTCAGCAGGACCCATGGGAAGTCCTGTGTCCCAGACCTTCCCATGCTGTTTTTCAGGGTGCTCCCAGTTAGCACAGAGCTGTTGTAGGTGGGTGCAGGAAGCCTATGGATGGGACACCCAAAGCCAACTCATGGCCTTTGCCTCCTTTCCAGAGGTACCTCGACAGGTTGAACAGTGGGCTCAGGTGAATCTCATGAGGTTTAGCAAAGCCAAGTGCATGGCCTTGCACCTGGGTCAAGGCAACTCTATCAATACAAGCTGGGGGATGAAAGTTTTGAGAACAGCCCTGTCAAAAAAGATGTGGGGGTTCTGGTGGATGGAAGCTGTACATAAGCCAGCACTGTGCTCTCAAACCCCAGAAGGCCAACTGCATTCTGGGCTGCATCTAAAGCAGTGTGGCCAGCAGGGTAAGGGAGTGATCCCACTCCTCTGGTCTCCACTGTGAGGCCTCACATGGAGCACTGCATCCAGATGTGGAGTCTTCAGTACAGGAGAGACATTGAGCTGCTGGAGAGCATCCAGAGGAGGGTCACAATAATGATCCCAGGGATGGAACAGCTCTCCTATGAGGACAGGCTGAGAGCAGGGCTGTGCAGATGGAGAAGGGAAGGCTGCAAGGTGAACTGAGAGTGGCCTGTCAGTATCCAAAGGGGAGCAACAGGAAAGAAGGGGACAGACTCTTGAGCAGGGTCTATGGTGACAGAACAAGGGGAAATGGATTCAGGCTCCACAATGGGAGATTTAGGTTGGATATAAGGAAAAAGTCTTATAATGAGGGTGGTGAGGCGCTGAATGGGCTGCCCAGAGATGTTGGGGATGTTCCATCACTGGAGACTTTAAAGGCTGGATCAGGCCCTGGGCAACCAAATCTACCTGTGGTGTCCCTGTGCATTGCAGGGGAATTGGACTCAATGGCCTTCAGAGGTCCCTTCCAACTCTAAGGATCCTATGATTCAAATTGGGCACATCAGTGAGAATTGCAGCCATCAGCTGGATAAGTCCATAACAGGAAGACTTGTAAAAAGGAGTCAGCTTGAACAGATGTATAGAAGTGTGGAAGCACTACAAACATTTGGAAAAGGAGCAGGAATGTTGGAAAGCAATTACCAAAAACTAGTTGGACATTGCTGGACATCTCTCCCTGGTCCATACAGATGTGGTGCTGCCAGCAGGGAGAAGTTTCTCTGTCTGCACATCAAATAGGGGTACAACAAATAGCAACCTACGCTTCCTGGACATGCATGTATCTTTGTATGCACATACAGGAACGGAAGCTACAGGCTGACTTGCAGAAGGGTCTTTGGAAATCAGTAGGTATTAACATTCTTTTAGAGTTGAGGCTCATATATTGCACTGCTGACACTGAATCCGAATGTACAGTTTAACAACTTCCACTTAACTGTCTTAATAAAACTTAATACAAATCGATAAACATCAATCCTGATACGGTTTCAACTACATGAACTAAGAGATTTTCGCCTGCAAAATACCTTACCGAGTAGTTGGAAGTACTTGTTGAAAATAGTGATTACCTCTGCAAAAGAATCAATCCCGTGAACCAGCCTTGCTGTGTGTCTTGGAAAACTCTGATAGCTGATCCATACAAAGAGGGAGGAAAAAAAGGGAGATGAAATGAGAAGAAATATACGTGAAAAGGTGACTAGAACCCCAATAAACTCAACAGATACGTGATGCTGCCCCAGTCACTACGAAAAGTCTTAATCTGAATAAAAGGATATATCCTTGCCAGTTTCATTTTCCACCACAACATCCTCCATAGATTCAAAGTACTGGCTCCAAAGCACTGGGGTGAAGTCACGCTTTCTTCCAGGGCTGAAAGAAAAAAAACTCCATAGGTAAGAGGTGCTATAATTAGTCTTTTGTTGCAATTGGTATTTATTGAGGAGAATACAACAGTGTTACACAACAATTTAGGATTGGAAGCAAGTGAAATGCAAGTGTAATTCCCTTCCAATATAAGGGATTTTGGAGTCGGTGATAAAATGTCTTCTTTAATCATGGTTCCTATTTAGGAGATCAGAAGAACCAACATGAAAACTAATGGAGGCAGAATGAGAATACTTCATCACAGAGCAATACTAAGGAAGACCAAGCAATGGCAGTTAAGACTATACAGACCCACATCAAGTGAAAAGCAGGGAAGGAGCAAATATTTAAAGATCTCATCACAGTACAAACTCTCAATATGCAGCAACTACAGGTCAGGCCCTCCAAAATTCAGCAGCAGTATGACTGTATGAAATGGAACAGGTTGCCCAAGGAGGCTGTGGATGCCCCATCCCTGCAGGCATTCAAGGCCAGGCTGGATGTGGCTCTGGGCAGCCTGGGCTGCTGGTTGGTGACCCTGCACATAGCAGGGGGTTGGAGCTGGATGAGCATTGTGGGCCTTTGCAACCCAGGCCTTTCTATGATTCCCTAGTCCTAATGGGAATAATATGGTGCTGACATGACTTAGAATGCAGGAAGTCATCCAAAATATGACTCAGAACATGAATCATAATTAAAAAAAGAAAAGAATGTCCTTCTCAGAAGTCACCTTGACATCACAGCTTTGCAAAGTAAAGTGTCAGCTGTATGCGACAGGATGCTACCAATCTAGCACGGGATATATGAATTAAGCATCTTATTTAAAAGCCAAATTAGTATTTGTTGTGAGATGACAACTTTCCTACAAAACCCCTCTAATTTTGGAAGAAATATCATTCCAAGTCAAACTGTCCTAAAAATGCAGGATCTTTAAAACCCATCGAATGATTGAATGGCCTGGGTTTCATAGGCCCACAGTGCTCATCCAGCTCCAACCCCCTGCTATGTGCAGGGTCACCAACCAGCAGCCCAGGCTGCCCAGAGCCACATCCAGCCTGGCCTTGAATGCCTGCAGGGATGGGGCATCCACAGCCTCCTTGGGCAACCTGTTCCAGTGCGTCACCACCCTCTGGGGGAAAAACTCCCTCCTAAGATCCAACCTAAACCTCCCCTGTCTCCCTTTAAAGCCATTCCCCCTTGTCCTATCACTGCCCACCCTCACAAACAGCCATTCTCCCTCCTGTTTATACACTCCTTCCAGTACTGGATGCCCACAATGAGGTCTCCCTGGAGCCTTCTCTTCTCCAAGCTGAGAAAAACTTGTATTTTAACTTAAGGACCATAATGACAAGACTGTATATCAGATACTCATAAGACTTCCATGGAAGAACAGGCTTCCAGGCTTCAGTTGAAATTCGTTTCCAGGTTAATCACAAAATAACCCAAGTTGGAGGGACCCATAAAGATCACCAACTCCAATACTATATATTTACTATAATTCACGTTGGGTTGTGATCTTAGAGGTCTTTTCCAATCTTAATGACCTATAACAATGTCTATAACCTCTGACTATGACTTGCAATAGTGAGATCGGGGGACCAGGGCTACTACAACAAAGCCTGGGTCTCCCAATAACGCATTTCCAACACACAAATCACAGTCTTTATTCCTCACACACAGAGATCCAACCCCTCTTTATAGCAATACTAATTTCTGCCACGCTTTGTCAACAATTACACAACAAAACACAGCAACAAACGACGCCTCAAAGTAGCAGCACTAATTTCAGGCTGCAACCAGCATCTTGGGGATGCAATTCGCCTACATTATTGGGTGAACATAGATGTGTGCTGTGGACATTACGCAACCCAGGACTCTCAAAGGTGTCCAGCTGACAAGCCAATTTGTTCTTTGCTTCCATCAAAAGGTGCAGCTGTGCCCTCTCCTTGCACCCCTATTACTAAAGAAAGGCTTTGCAACAAGAGCTTTCCCAGTGACTCAGTTGATGCGAAATCTGTTTCCTCAGCTGAGTGAATGCATCCATTTGCTAAGGCTAGAAAAGAGTAGTGCTTAATTTTGGCAATGACATAATCAAGCTAGATTCAAGCCCTGTACACAGGATGAGTAACAGTGCACCATTTTAACAGCCTTTTTGCATTGAACCTCTTCTGGGGGTGGAAATCAGCACACAATATGGAAATCAGGCATGGACGTGGGGGTGAAAAGAACTTCACAGAATAAAATCTCTTCTACTGAAGGAAGCTTTCCCCTGAATTCTTGGCTTCCTAAAGAAAGAGAAATGAAGGCACAAAGCAGCTTTTCAGTTTGAGAGAAATAAAACTCCTATTTCCCATGATATTACGAGAATAAGAAACATCAAACAACCACCCCCTGAATATTCCAAATTCACTTCTGTGGGTTTCCAGACGTTGGTATTGTTCTTGTCAGATTTCGATTCAATAAAAGATGTCACACACATATACATGTAAACTCAGAAAAATCTCTTCTACTGCCTCAGTTTAATCTCCTTCCAAAACAATAATTAACGATAAACTTCATAAGCAAAAGACTTGGCATGAAATGCAGTCAACTCAGATGATTGATAACAGCTTCAAGGTTGGATATGAGACAAAGATTCTTCTCCCAGCAGCGATAATGCACTGGCACAGCTGCCCAGGGAGGTGGGGGAGTCACTGTCCAAAGAGGTGCACAGGGACCATGGAGCTGTGGCATTGGGGGACACGGTCAGTGGGCACAGTAGGGGAGGTCTTGAGGATCTTGGAGTTCTTTTCCAACCTTAATGATTCAGCAATTCTAAGGTACCTGATTTCCATGGTTTATCATCTAGGACCACAAGAATTGAAGCTCCATCCATGTCATAACCAAGAGCGCTCTGGAAAGGGTTAAGGTTCTTGCTGGAGATGAAGCAAACAGCCCACAGCTTGGATAATTTCCCATCTCCTGCTTTTTTTATAGCTAGGATGTGCAGTTAATGACAGCAAGTTTCACCACCCTTAAAAAATCCCACACTTCAGTGCTGCCTGACTTCTCTACAGCACATTATTCCTGGTTTAATGTTTGAGTCTCCTCAATAATTCCACTTGATGGGCAGATATCATCATCCAGCTGGCTATGCTCATTCCAACATAATCCATACATCAGGTAATAGCAGGATCTCCCTGCAACCTTCCCTTCATTGTGAGAGGAGAAAGTATTAGTTGGAATAGCATACCTATGGCTGGAATCAATCACTGAGGATATAATTGAAGAAGACTCCAAGAAATATACAACTAAGATTGGAAAACAGGGCCTACATTGAAAGCCTTATCTGGTTAAAGGCAATGTCAGGAGTCACGCATATCAGAGGACTGGAGAAAGAAGGTAAATCATTTCATAATTACTCTTTAGTGTATTTGTTCCCCATCTCTCTGACATCAGATAATCTGGAAACACTCATATTGTTCTCAGGCTTTTTAGGCTGACCTGATACATCTCTTGGAACTAACAGGCCCTCCAGTTACCAGGAGCACCAGTACAGTTGCTGTATGTAGGATCATAAAATCGCAGAATCACTAAGGTTGGAAAAGACCTCTCAGATCCCCAACCCACCCCACCATGCCCCACTGACCACATCTTCAGTGCCACATCCCTACTGTTCTTGTACGCTTCCAGAGATGGCAAAGCCACCAGCTCCCTGGACAGCCTGTGTCACCGCATCGCTGCTCCTTCTGATTTGTCTGGGTAAAACCTGAGCAAGATAGAAAAACAAAACAGAGAAAACAAGGGCAGAAACAAGAGACTCGTTACCTCCAGCACCATCTGTGGAAGCTGAAGGCAAGCGGAAGGTCTATTGCTAAGCCTCTGTAAGGTCTATTGACCACCTCCAGCTAAAATGTTCATGAGGAAGGCAGTCAGGTGCTGACACAAAGACAGTTCCATGAAGAATAACTCACTGGTTGTAAGAGCAAGCCATGAAATCAGAGCCAAACTGTTCCCTGGGACCTTGCCACTCCACTTCTTGTCATATTGCTTGATTCAGCATTATTAGCAATCGCTTCAAATTCAGTTTAATAGGAGTTAACAGCTCCTAGGAAGCATTAGGAGTTGTGTGTCAGGTATACGACATATCTGGAAACAATACATACCAGAACTCCCACGTTTTTAGGAAGGAAGGACAACCTGGGAGTTGAGAGCTACTGTCATCTTTAATGTAACCACGTGCAGATTGCAATCTAAACAAAGTTCTTGCCTCCAATCCACACCGATGGATCTGCAATTTACTATTGAACCCTACAAAGGGCAAGAATAAAAGCACTGCTTTCCCACGAGACAGCTGGTGAGCGCATCTGAAGTGCACAAGGCAGCACAAAGCTACGAGAAACTGACTGTGATTTTGTTGTTTCTTGGAATTAATGCCTTCCATCCATTATTTAGAGCTGCTTTTCTAGTGGTGCATCAATACAAACAAAACTAGAAGCAAGCCCAAGCAAAGAGCAGCTGTGATTTTGCCCCTTGACGTTGCAGCGGTGTTTTGTCGACCAAATATTTAAGCTGATGGAATTAATTACTGCTTTTTGAAGTATCCAGCAGAACAAAAGAGAAATGGATCCATCACAATGAAGTCTGAAACTCCAAACCAGCTGCTGTGTGAAGCTGGAGTTACAAAAGAACTTCTGGGCTCTCCCTACAGCTCGTTTCATCCTATTGTGATGTTTGTCCCCCTTCACTGCATACAGAAAATGGATCTGAAAAGCAAGCCATCCCAGAGCAACCGGAGCCCAAATATCTCACCCATTTGAATTGGGTTTTGCCTTCAGCTATTTCAAAAGTAATAGTAAAAAGAAAATAAAATGCTTGTATATCAAGCAGCGAGAACCATTTTTAGAGATTCCTTTTCCTTAGAGGTCATTTACAACTACGAAAGCAGTTACAGAACATCACATGCACGGATCGTGATGTATAATCCTTGCATTGTACTTAAAACCTGACCAAAGGAAATCAAATATAATCTATTTAAGAACTGCCACGGCTGACAAGATGTATTTTAAATAAACTAATTAAATTGGCAAGAGTAGCATGTAATGTAGTGGCAGAAAGCCTCCAACAAACTCTCAAAGTCAACCCTTTGCAAGGGTAGATAACAGCAGGACAAGAGGAAATGGTTTGGAGTTGAAGGAGGGAAGATTTAGGTTGGATGTCAGGGGGAAGTTGTTTATGGAGAGAGTGGGGAGGTGCTGGAACAGCTGCCCAGAGAGGCTGTGGATGCTCCGTCCATCCCTGGAGGTGTTGAAGGCCAGCTTGGATGGGGCTCTGGGCAGCCTGGGCTGGTATTCAATGTGGAGGTTGGTGGCCCTGTATGTGGTCGGGGGTTGGAGCTTCATGATCCTTCAGGTCCCTTCCAACCCAAACCATCCTGTGATTCTATGACAAGCTGACATTTGCTCCTTTATGTAGGTGCTTAAAAATGAACTGCAGGTTTCTCTTGCAGGTATGGTTTTCATGCACCACTCAAGACAAACAGATGCAGACAAATACAGCTTTGGGTAACAGAGTTTGTTCAGTTGAGCAATATGGTCAGAAAGCACCTAAATATAGAGGCAGGAGAGCACAGAGCCAGCAGGAAGGTACAAAGATGGAAGATGAGCTGGAAGAGCACAGAGATGTCTGCAGATGAGCAGGCTGCAACTCAGAGTACAGAGGTAGTGGAAATCAATGCAATGTGCTGTGAAATCCTACAGAATCCCTGCATACACCTTGACCTACCACAAGAGTCCAACAAAACTACATTGCAGTGGCCATTTTAACCACGCAGTCCCGTGTTCTTGCTTCAATATTGATATCAGTGTCCTATGCTAATCAAGGATTTGATATCCCTGCTGCTTCACTGTGCTGATTTGCATTTCCCCATGCATTGCTTTGCTGATATACTGCCAGAGATGTAGAGGAACCTACAGATGCATGCATAACTGAGATGCACAGAGCAGAGCTGAGCTGTCCTATGGGACATTCCCAGAGGCACGGCACAGCCAGTTTTGGTCAACTGAACTTCTTGAATGAGACTTCCCAATAAAGAAACACAAGGATGCAATCATACTGGAATACGATAAGAAGATACAAGTCTGTTCTCACCTATTTGGTTGCAGTAATGGGTGATATCTTATTACAAACAAAACATTCATGGAACCATAGGATGGCCTGGGTTGCAAAGGCCCACAGTGCTCATCCAGCTCCAACCTCCTGCTATGTGCAGGGTCACCAACCAGCAGCCCAGGCTGCCCAGAGCCACATCCAGCCTGGCCTTGAGTGCCTGCAGGGATGGGGCATCCACAACATTAAACTTTTTGACAGAAAAGAAGTAAGAATGTATCTGGGGTGAAAATTCTCCTGTGCTTTTGGCAAAGGCTTCCTTACCAAGCTGATATCTGAAAACAGTGCTTTGAAAAGGAAGCTTCCTACCCTTGCAACTTGCCTTTACGCCAAGGATGGCCGATGTCTGAGATATCTCAGTGCTGCATTCAGGTGTATTTTCCTGCTTGCAGTCTCACTGCACCCTCCGCTTTCAGACACCCCATGCAGTCACGTTAGCACAACCTGCCTGGCTGATGAAAAAGACAGATTTCATATAAAAAATAAAGTGGAATGGTGCACAAGAAGCAAAGCATTTATCTGCAGAACAACCAGCTTCCCACTGCTGCTGGAGATTGAGTTTAAACACGTTCTAATTAATGGCCCTGCTTCCAAGGTAAGAAATTCATCAGTGCCCAGAAACAAAATAGATTTGTAAACAAAAGATGATAGCAGAGCAAACAAATCTTTCTCTGATTTTAATTACTTTTGCTCCCCGTGAGAGTTTCGATTTCTAAGGGATCACTTCAGTAGGGCCTTCTATATTTGTCAGTGCTGGAAGTCACGCACCTGTCAAGGTATAGCTGATCATATCCTCCTTTGGTAGCTAAACCTAAGCTTTTCACCCAGAGGGTGGTGATGCACTGGAACAGGTTGCCCAAGGAGGCTGTGGATGCCCCATCCCTGCAGGCATTCAAGGCCAGGCTGGATGTGGCTCTGGGCAGCCTGGGCTGCTGGTTGGTGACCCTGCACATAGCAGGGGGTTGGAGCTGGATGAGCACTGTGGGCCTTTCCAACCCAGGCCATTCCATGATGATTCTATGAAGACAACCTGAGTAGAGTCATTACAAAGAAACCATCCACTGAGGATGTGTGTTTGAGGATGGTGACTTCATTCCTACATGAAATAATCCTTCCAGTGCACAGGTGTGTGAAAGCATCCAATGAAATCCCATTTCCAACTGTGGGCACTGCTGTCCAAAACCAACTGTAACGTAGGATGAGATCAACAGGAGGGGAGAAGAAAAGGTGGCAGAAGACAAAGCGCTGAGTCCACAGAGCAACCAGAGCTATGTGACCACAGTGTGACTATGAACTGCTGCCAGCTGCTACCAAGGGGAAGGATATATGATGTTTTCATCCCCCACCCACAACAGCGGGCTTTATATCAGCACATCCTGAAGGATTTTGAAAGGAGGATAAAAAAAAAAGACTGACAGCATTATAAAACCACAGAAAACCAACATCCCTTCATGGTCGCTTCCCTCTCTGACATGAAACCTTCCAAAGATTGAAAGGAATCATTACATAGATTACAGCACTGTGACCAAGAAGTGCTTTGCCAACATAAACATTACCCAACTGCAGAAATACTCCACAGAAATCCATCGTAAAATCAATTGAAATCAACTTTGCAGGTGCTGAATAGAAATGTATTCGTTTATCTGTCAAGAAAAAGCAAAGCAAGAAGTATCGCAGGTGCTGGATCTGCTCCTCATTAAGCCTGGACCTTAAAAGCCTTTAATTTTATTAGTTTCCTAATAAAAATTATCATGAGAGCGGACGTCCAGCAACAACACTGACTTGGAAAATGCATCCCACAGCAAAGCAGCCTTTTGCAGCCGATCGCCAGCAGACCACACTGCCTCCATCACCCAACCGATTCCAGCAGGACACAGCTCACCTGATGCTGCAGGAAAATGAGTTTTGCCTTTTATCACTACCATGGGGACATCTGCACCCAGGAAACATCTGGCAGGAGCCAAAAGAAGCAGCAACACCAACTGCAAACTCATTTTCCTTCCCCTGGACCTGAACACCAATGTTAGAAGTCTTTATGTTTATTACTGAGCTATGAAGGCTTAATTAAACAGGGCGTTTGTTTACAGTTCCATCATGTGAACACTGATTTATGGAAAGAATTAGCTTGCTGACAAAGTTTACAGTCCACAAAACTGCTCTAAAAGACAGCAAAACTTGGTTAGTCCCATTTGAAATGGCATCATGAAACAGTATGAAACCTAGCCTTATGTGTACCACAAATAACCTTCTGCACGCTCCTGTAAATCCCAAGACTCACAACAGAACTAACTCATGGTTTACAACACAACATTCAGGACGACTTCCTTCTAATTAATCCCTAAATACCACTTTTTTGATTAGCCTCAGAGCCACGCCATTACTTACATACAGAGCTTAGCTTTAGTATAATCCATATTCAAAGGAAAAAGAAAATATATATATATATTAGTTCAGATTCTAACTAAATCAACTGCACTGCATCCATTCAAACATACGGGAAGACTATAATGTAAAAGAAGCACTTTAAAACTATACTTGAAAGGAGAGAACTACCTGTCATTTAAATGCCTTTCACATCCATAAACAGCCAAACATTTTCTCTCAGTCTTTTACAGCTGTCGTTTTCATTATTTCTCTGAGTTATCTGATTTCATGCATCAAGGCAAAGGAGATCTCCTGTAGGAATTGGAGGATATATTTAACCTCCAAATGGAGCACTCGATGCAATCGGGAGCTGCACAACACACATCTGGCAGCCTGAGCCCACGTCCTCGTGACTAAAACCAGCTTCCTTCACTCTACAAAGCACCCTGCATTCCTTCTACCATAACCAGGCACTTGCTAGGAGTACAAGCTTCTCCCTCACACCTTTGGAGATTGAAGTTATTCTTCAGTGCTCTCCTATTTGCAATCCACTTTCTCCCTCTGACTCCTCGCTAAAGAACAAAGCTTTTTGCCAAAGTTGTTCTTGTCCAGTCAGTTCCTTGTTAGCTCCCATCCACACAGCTTGATTCCAGCCCATCTTCTCTCATGCTTCCAAAAGATGCTCTCACTCCTGTTTAAGAGATTTGACATCCCTTTACTCTCTGTGTTGTACTGTACTGGCCTATCCCAGATGAAACGCTGCCATCACTCGAAGCACAGCCTTACTCTATTAGCAGAGTTCACCTATGTTACAGCTTCATATAACTTTCTGAGATAAATAGCATTTAAACAACATTTTGAAGCACTTCTCTCCCTCAGCCACGATTTCACTGACTTTGAGGTCCCACCACAATATATATATATATATATATATATATCTCACAACACATAGACTCTATCTTCAAACTAGAGGACTGAAAGAAGAGTGCCACCAAGGGGCAACGGGATGTCCCAAGACACCAATTCTGACTGAATCACAGACATATAAAATAGTTTGGGTTGGAAGGGACCTCGATGCTCCCCCCAGCCCCGCTCCCTTCTATGGACTGGGTGCTCCTCACCAGCTTAGACTACCCACAGCCTCATCCATGGCCTTGGATACCTCCAGGGATGGGACACCCACAGTTCTGGACAGCAGTGCTGGTGCCCTGCCTTCCCCTTGAGTAAAGAATTTCCTCCTAATATCTAATCTAAATCTCCCTTGTTATTTCAGCTTGCCTGTCCTGCTGCTTTGGCCCTGAACCTCCTTGGATATGGGGATAAAACAGTCTGAGGAAACTCTCCTAGTATCTCTCTCCTGAGATAGGAGCTGAATTCTGGACAATGGCTTTAATCTGAAAGAGGGGACATTGAGATTAGACATGAAGAGGAAATCCTTTCCTCACAGAGTGGTGCAGCCCAGAGCTGAGGGTGCCCATCCCTGGCAATGCTCAAGATGGGGCTGCAGGCAATGGGACATGTCTCTGCCCATAGAGAAGCTGGAGCTGGGGGAGGGGGGGAAGGTCTGAAGGCTCTTCTAACCCAACTATTCCCTCATTCTATATTTCCTATGCCATTCCCAGAGGTCCACCACACCACTTACCATCCCAACAGGGGCTGCCACCCCCTACGCACAAAGGCCCTCACATCCCAACCCTCCAACTCCCCCCAGCCCGTCCATCAGCCACCACAATTCCTCCTCCTTCCCCCTCCCACTTCCCTCAGGCACAAAGACCCACCAGATCCCCCCCCCCCCCCATAACTCCCACATAACGCACCCCCCCCACATACACACCCCATAGAACACCCCATAGAACACCTCTCACCTCTCATAACACCCCTCAGCCCCAGTCCAAGCACAGAACCCCCCGAAGCCCTTTTCCACAAGCACCCGATCCTCCCGAATGACGAAGGCCTCACCCCTCCCCTCAGACCCTCCATCACCCCCCCCTCCTTCCCTCACTTACCCCATGCGCATCTTGGAACCGGACTGACCGCCACCCCCTGGCAAAGGAGGCCTCGTCGGGAGGCGACCCAAGTGCAGCTGCTTCTCCAGAGCCGACATAACGACAAACAGGACGCAAAGCTCCGCACCGACCCTCACACAGCGCCTGGGCCGCCACCAACCCCACACCGCTCCGCCCCACCGGAAGCGCCTCTCTCCACACAGCGCCGCCGCCGCGCGGCACCACGGGAAGCGAGGCTCCCCCGAGGCCTTCTGGGAAACGTAGTCCGAGCGTCTGTGGGGTTCAATGGGAACGCGATGCACGATGGGAGTTGTAGTCCCGGAAGTGCGATGAAGGCGGGAGATGCTCCCGCTGGGGCGGCTGTTGCCGAGCAGCGGCGCGGCCTGAGGGGAGCGCGGAGGTGAAGCCATGCAGCAGAGGAGGCCGCGGGCCGCAGCCCCGGGGGTCACTCGGCGGCGTCGAGGTACGGGGATGGGGGTAGGGGAAGGGATGGGGGGAGGCTGGCAGAGCGCTGCAGCTCCGCTCCGTTCTCTGACATCGCTCCGTTCCGCAGCTCCCGGTGACATCCCCCCGTCCACCAGCCTGCCGCCTCTCGTGGAGGGTCCTCCGCGCTGCGTCCTCTGCTGTACCGTGGGGAGAATCGTGTGGACGGTTTCCAAACCGCCCTCCGCCGCCTTCCTCGTCAGACTGAGGTGGTGGGGTGAGACTTCGGACGGTACCGTGTTCCATCCCATCACGAAGCCGGGGCTGGCGGTGAGCAGCAGCCGATACGCCGTGAGGTGCGGGCCTCGGCAGCTTGCGGCCTATCTCACAGGTGAGAGCAGGAGTTGGGGCTATCCGCGGTCCTGCCTTCGTTTAACGGAGCTCTCTGGTGACAGCAGCAGGGCCCGAGGGAACGGCGTGGAGCTGTGAAGGGAGAGGGTTAGAATGGGGTTAGATTGGGAAAGGCTTTGTTCCTGAGGGTGGTTGGCACGGCCCTGGTTGGGTTTGAGTAGTGTTGTGTGGTGTTGGAGTCGATGATTCTTCCCAGCTTGGGATGGTCTGGTTTGAGCAGCAGGCTCAGGAGAAACTCGTGAAGTTCAGCAAAACCAAATGCGTGGTCTGGACCTGGGTCAAAGCAACCCCCAGTATGAATGCAAGCTGGGGGGAGTGTAATTGGGTTATCTAGATTTAGCCGTGATAGAGGCTGCTGCCCCTGGAAGGAGCGGAATGAACAAAAACAATGGCAGCAATCTAAGGAAAGAACTTATTTTACTAAATACGAATAATATTGGAATACAAGGTGACACAATATGATACAATATAACTACAACTACTAAATCAAACAAGACAGAGAAAGAGAAAGAGAGAAAAAGAGTCCCCGAGAACCGGGGGCCTACTGTGATCTCTAGGCGACAGGCTGGAACGTTGCTGATAGAGGGAGACGGCAGGGATGGAGCGCTCCAAAGCGATAGACAGAGCGAAAAGAAGGACGTTCCAGCCTGGGAGTGAGATTATATATGTGTCCTCCTCCTCTGGTGATTTGTCTCTGGCCGCATCGTCCCCTGGGATATGTAGTTCTCCTCCAAGAGCTGAGTACTCGGGATGCTGCCATTCCACAGATCTGGAGCATGAACCTTCCACACTTCCACATACCCTCTGTTACACTTCCGCATACCCTCTGTTACACTTCCACATACCCTCTGTTACACTTCTGTATGCCATTAACAACTATACTTTCTTATACCACTTTTTACCACTTTTTGTACCCTCAGTTAATGATTCATACTGCACATGATGTCATGATGTAGAATATTGACAGCAACAGCACAAAACCATGACAGGGAGAAATGATAGAGGGCAGTCCTGCCATAAAGGACCAGGGGGGTACTGGTGGATAGCAAACTGAACAAGAGCCATCACTGTGCCCTCACAGTCCAGACAGCCAACTGTGCCCTGGGCTACATCCAAAGCAGCATGGCAAGCAGGGTGAGGGAGTGATCCTGCCCCTCTGCTCTGTGCTGTGAGGCCCTACCTGGAGCACTGCGTCCAGTGCAGGAGAGACATGGAGCTGTTGGAGAGCATCCTGAGGAGGGCCACAACAATGATCCCAGGGATGGAACAGCTTTCCAATGAGGACAGGCTAAGAGCAGGGCTGTGCAGTTGGAGAAGAGAACTGAAGGCTGAGAGGTGAACAGAGAGCAGCTTCTCAATATCTAAAGTGGAGCAACAGGAAAGAAGGGGACAGACTCTTCGGACTCTATCCATTGTGATAGGACAAGGAGAAGCGGTTTCAAACTAAGAGAGGAGAGCATTAGATTGGATATAAGGAAAAAACTGTTTATGCTAAGAGTAGTGAAGTGCTGGTATAGGTTGCTCAGAGATGTGGATGCCCCTTCTCTGGAGACACCCAAGGTCAGGCTGCACAGGGCCCTGAGAGACTGATGGAACTGTGGGTGATCCTGTTTATTGCAGGTGAGTGGGACCAGATAGCCTTTAAAGGTCCAACTCAAATGGTTCTATGATCCTTGGATCCCTTACAACTCGGGATGTTCTGTGGCTCTATGATTTCATCTTTGTTGGAAGCTTGATGGCTAGAGGATGTCCCCAGCCCAGAAAGGCTTTGAGGTGTTCAGAACCATGGAGATGTAGCACGTGGTCAGTGGGCATGTTGGGGATGTGTTGCAGTTGGACTTGGGGGATCTTAGGGGTCTTTTCCAACCTTAATAATTCAGTGATTCTTTATTCCTTGTCTCACATTGTGATACAGCTTTATTTTAACCTCTAAGATCTTTCATTTTAACAGGCAAGTTTCAACTGTCTATAGCTGTTGTGTCAGACTGAAATGAAGCTGTTCCTAATTATTGCAGATATGGGCATGCTTGTCCTGGAGGTCCTGACCAAACCTGACCGTCTTCCAGTTGGCAGAGTGCAGATCACCGAGTTGTCCCAGCTTTCTCCCAGCCATCCCATCAGTGGGTTTTTCACCATCGTTTCACCAACAGATGATAAGCTGGGAGAGCTACAGGTATTCCTTATGGCTTAGCTCTTTATTGTTGCATATGAAGATGTAATGCAGTATAATGTGGTGATCCGGTTGTGCTGTGTCCTACTGACCTTCCCCCTGTCTCAGGGCATTTACAGATTGAGGTAGGAAGTCCAGATAGAAAACAGGGAAATCTAGGGACGTTCTTATCGCGTTAGGACAGCATACAAAACAAGTGCAGATTTTGATTCCTAATGGTGTTGATGGAAGAATAAATGGCACTGATAATTTAACTCGAGTAAGACTCTACAGTGAATTTTAACATTGATTTTAGAAGTGGATACTCCATAATGATTTTTCTTCACTGCTTTCCTGGGCTGACATTGCAGAGTATTTTGAAATCCAGGGAAAAGGGGTTGTTCTGTGCTGCAGCCTTGACGGTTCATTTTTGTTGAAGGACGAGCAGTTGCATTTTGGAAACATGGGATGTGAAATAATAGTTTTAAATCATAGAACCATAGAATGGCCTGGATTAGAGGGGACCTCAAGGATCATGGAGCTCCAACGTGCCTCCACCACAGGCAGGGCCACCAACCTCCACATTGAATACCAGTCCAGGCCATCCAAGCTGGACTTGAACACCTCCAGGGATGGACGGGGCATCCACAGCCTCTCTGGGCAGCTGTTCCAGCACCTCACCACTCCTTCTGTAAATAACTTCCCTCTGACATCCAACCTCAATCTGCCCTCCTTCAACTCCAAACCATTTCCCCTTCTTCTTGCTATTATCTACCCTTTCAAAGAGTTGATTCCCCTCCGGTTTGCAGGCTCCCTTTGGGATATTAAGGTGTTACGAGTCTGATTGATATAAACATCACTTTCTATTAAAAAAAAAAATAGCAAGAGCTTTCTGTAGTATGAAAAGTAAAGTTAGGTAGAGTGCATGCAGCTCTTCAGTAAGAAAGGGACCTAATTCTGTTTTTTCATTGTATTTTTCAGGTTTCACTTGTTCTCGAACCTCTATCAGACACCTACAAAACCAGCAGCTCTGAACCAACTGTAGCTGCAAGTTCAGCTATGGCTCCTGCTCCATCGCAGCAAGTGCAGATCGCTCCTCCTGGCCAAGAACCTGCTCACAAAAGCAGGGTCACAGCTCCCAGGTATCTTTTCTTTACCTTGACAAAACTGTGGCTCATTCTGCATTTCACACCTTTTTAAGCAATGGTAATACTCGCTTATTTTTGGCTGTGCTGCATTTTGTCCAGTCCAGAACATTCAGCATTTAAGGGCTTAAAGGATCTGTTTCTCATCTGCAATGAAGTTGCATCGTACATTAACCTATGTCGGCTGACATAAGAGATGCCACAAGTTTGTTATTTACAGCTTGCCTCAGTCTGTCTGATGGTAGGAGCGGAAGATGAGGAGTTGGTAAAATAAGATGTGTCATGTTTCATTTTGGAGTGGGTACGGAAGGGAAGCAGCTGCAGTGCTAGGGAGAATTTAAAGAGGTTTGAATCCCTTTATTGACCCACTTCAGTTGTTACTCAGAGTTTTGTTTTGCAGCTGCGGAAAGGACCATTCATTCTTTCAAGAGGACTCTGAGAACATAAAGAATGTTTCCTCTGCTTCCCACCACCGCCTCATTTTACCAGATGAACATTTGAAAGTGAATCCTTCGAGTCAGCAGTCAGTGTTATTTCCCAGCAGCGCCGATTCTGAAGCTCCTCTCGGAACAAACACACACGTGTTCTCTTTGCACAACCCAACTACAAAAGACCTGCTTTCAGGTTGGTATGCAGTTGACATTGTATTTTAGATATCAAAGGAAATAGACATTGATAATATTCCAGAGACAAAGATATAAAGAAAGCTGCTCTTAATAGGGTAGGATGGTTAAGTTGCAGTTGGACTTGATGATCTTTAAGGTCTTTTCCAACATGAGCAATTCTATGATTCTAATAAATTACTTCAAACAGAAAATGATAACAAAAGGATCAAGACCAAGCAGGGCACATTTCCATTTGATTTTCTATACATATATTTATGTTTACTGAAAAGAGGCTGCCGTTGAAGCATGCTAAGATGACAACCTACTTCTATTCTTGCCACCACGTCTTATTAACAGCCTTCTCAGTGTGTGTGGATGAATTCTTTGTACTGCTGAGAATGGGAAACTGATAGAGGACTGCTAGTCCTCCTGGTGGCGCTATCATTGTAATGGTGTACAGCATGTGCTTAATCCCTAATGTGTCAAGATCTCTTTATAATAATGTAACATAGAAGTTGCATGACTATAGCCAGCATGTTTGGATTTTAAATTGTATTTGAATGCTGAGAGTTAATTCTTCTGCTTATTTCCCAGCTCTTTTGGATCAAGGCAATAAACTCCGTGATGCCATGGTTGCTTCTGTGATGAAGTCCAGCCCAGACATGGAGATTGAACTGAATCAAGTGCCTCCTTTTGTAAAACGAGACAGTTTCAGAGCAGCAGCAAAGTAAGCTCAGAAAGGGGCAAGTGAGATTTAGTTTCAAATCGTAGCTTTTAGAGCCAGAGGAATCCCAGGCATATATACAGGCAGGGAGAAGCAATCCTTGAGAGCAGCTCTGCAGAGAAAGACCTGGGGGTCCTGGCAGGTGGAGAACTGACCATGAGCCAGCAGTGTGCTCCTGCAGCTCAGAAAGCAAATGGGATCCTGGGCTCCATCAGCAGAGGGGTGGCCAGCAGGGACAGGGAAGAGATTATTCCTCTCTGCTCTGCCCTTGTGAGGCCCCATCTATAGTGCTATGTCCAAGTGTGGGGCTTTCAAAATAAGAAAGACAGGGAGCTGTTGGAGAGGGTGCAGAGGAGGCCACAAAGATGCTCAGAGGGCTGCAGCACCTCCCCTACAAAGACAGGCTGAGGGAGCTGGGTTTGTTCAGCCTGGAGAAGAGAAGGCTGCAGGGTGACCTCATTGCAGCCTGCCAGGAACTAAAGGGAGCCTATAAACAGGAGGGGAGTCAACTCTTTGAAAGGGGGGATAACAGCAGGACAAGGGAAATGGTTTGGAGTTGAAGGAGGGCAGATGGAGGTTGGATGTCAGGGGGAAGTTGTTGACAGAGAGTGGTGAGGTGCTGGAACAGCTGCCCAGAGAGGCTGTGGATGCCCCATCCATCCCTGGAGGTGTTGAAGGCCAGCTTGGATGGGGCCCTGGGCAGCCTGGGCTGGTATTCAATGTGGAGGTTGGTGGCCCTACCATGGTAGGGGGCATTGGACCTTCCTGATCCTGGAGGTCCCTTCCAACCCGGGCCATTCTATGGTTCTATGATTTTGAGGCATTATTAGGAAAACTTGAAATACTGAGACTCATGTGGTGTATTTTAGGATTCTCAGTCAAATGGGAAATAGATTTTGCTTTGTGAATAACGGCTTCCATTTTGTGAACTGAATCTGATCAGAAGCCTCGATTTCGGTGATCAATTCTAATTCTGTTTTGAACCATTTTTGTGCGTAGTACAGAACTATTTGATAGTGAAATATCGAATTCTGGTAGGGAATAGAAGAGACATGGCAGATTAACGTTACTTGATCCCAGATAAAAGGTTTTCAAAGCAAACTAGGTAATCAGTGACATAAAGTGAGTACTTCTGCATATTCTAGTTTGCATCCCAAAATACAAGAAAAACTTGTGTCTTTAACTATATTCTCAAAGTTAATGGGCATTATGGTCTTCCATCTGATTTTCACTAGCAGGACAGTCAATGTTGGTGTTTCTAATTCAATTAAAATCGTTTGAATGTAAATTGCAGCGATAGTGCGGTCACATTAAAAAACAAAACCACAACATTTTCATCATAGAATCATAGAATCACAAGGTTGGAAAGGACCTACAAGATCATCCAGTCTAACCATCCTCCCTTTACCATACCTACAGTAAAACCACTAACCCATATCTCCTAGCTCCCTGTCCAGGCACCTCTTGAACACTGCCAGGGATGGCGACTCCACCACCTCCCTGGGCAGCCATTCCAGTGCCTGACCACTCTCTGAGAGAAAATTATGTTAATATTTCATTTATCTAAGTAAAAAAATACAGTGGAAATGAAAACGTAAAGTCTGTTTCTCTCCACTTTGTTGTTTTTCACATTGCCTTTTCTTCCCTGGGTTGGGCGCTGCATCAAAAGTCGTTATGGGAAAGCCCACCAACATATACGAATCATTGGTGGTTCTCATTTAATCTTTTGAAGCACAAATGTACAGGTGTGCTTTCTGTGTGATGAATGAATTGATCAGAAAGATTACATGAGTTGACGTTCACTGTGCCTTAAAGAACTCGCTGGCTGGGAGATCAGTCCCATTGCTTTTGCTCAAACTGTTCCAATTTATTTAAAAACAGATGATTTTTTTTGACTCTCTGGGAAGATCTCATAGATCCTCATTCATAAACATCTTCCCGTGAGCTTCTCAGGCCCTCTCTCTTGTTTGAACAACGGGGCCATCCTGCCACACTGCAAAGTAAAAGAGCTGCAGATGAGCAACATGACTTGCAGCAGACTGCAGGGCTGCAGAAAGGTTCTGTGTACCTGGAAGTTAGTTCGTACATTATTATGCTATACATAACCTTGCATTTTTACCCTTTTATGTGACTGAAATCTTCAGCATGCCAGAAGAGCTTAATACCTTTATTTTTCCTTTGCTCAGGAGCCCTAAAGGGTTGAACTCAAATATTATGCCTGCTCTTGAGGATCCCCATCTCTTCTCATCTGAAGTCACAGGTCAGCATTTAGACCTCAACTCTGAGGAGAGAGCAATACAGTTACTACTGGGCAGGTGAGTGATTACTGAGTGTCACTGCAAATACTGTCCTTATCACAGCATCACAGAATAGCCTGGGTTAGAAGGGACCTCAAGGATCATGAAGCTCCAACCCCCCACCACACACAGGGCCACCAACCTCCACATTGAATACCAGCCCAGGCTGCCCAGGGCCACATCCAAGCTGGCCTTCAACACCTCCAGGGATGGACGGGGCATCCACAGCCTCTCTGGGCAGCTGTTCCAGCACCTCACCACTCTCTGTAAACAACTTCCCCCTGACATCCAACCTCCATCTGCCCTCCTTCAACTCCAAACCATTTCCCTTGTCCTGCTGTTATCTGCCCTTTCAAAGAGTTGAAAGGGTAGATGATATTTGCCCACTTTATACTGGAAAACGCTTTTTGGCCTTTTTTTGTGTTTTCTACATTTCTCAAAATGTGAATAATGAGAGCTAGTGGTGACAGGAGGTGCTTCACCCTTCTGCTTGCACAACTCTAATGTATGGCAACATGTATGGATCAGAGTCATTTGACCTAAAGTTGCTGTCAGAAAGGTGGGTGGACCCCAATATTTTAAAAGAAGTTATTTAATCATAGTTAATAGAATCACAGAATGGCCTGGGTTGAAAAGGACCACAATGTTCATCCAGTTCCAACCCCCTGCTATGTGCAGCAGCCCAGGCTGCCCAGAGCCACATCCAGCCTGGCCTTGAATGCCTCCAGGGATGAGGCATCCAATAGTAATTATAATAGTTGTAACTGTTATGCCCTAAAATAATAAGATATGCATTAAGCAAATACAAGAGCTTGCAGTCTGTGAATTAAAAAGAGAGAACCAGTAGTTATTTTTATCGCTCTCCAAATATTAAGTTGGTCTTTCTCTCATTTTGTGAAGAGTAGCAAGAGCATAACTGGTGCTTACGTTGTCTCTGTTCCAATCAGGAGTATGCAATGGGAGGACTGTGAGGTGGGCACAGTGCAAGGACTGTCAGGTGGGCACAGCGCTGTGTAAGCCCATTTTGGGTGTATGTAGAGACAACATAGCACAAAATCAGTATAGAATAGAAGCGTTGTCAGAATTCGTATGAAATTGACTACAGAAATTGCATCACAACATTAAGCCATGTTTCTTTCTCTTGTGTCCACAGTGCTGATTTATCTCCTGTGCACTTCTGGGATCAGCCAGGTTCCCTTCTGGATTCTCTCTCTATTGGGAGTGAGGTGTATGACAGTGAGCTCAATGATCCCCACTATGACCAAAGTCTGCTAGAAAGTCTTTTTTACACGACACCTGTAAGTGAAGAGCAGAAGGAAAGTGCTTAAAGTGAAAGAAAAAGGCTATAGATTTCAGAATTAGTAAAGGCCTTAATAAATATTAATTATCCTATAGAAGCTTGTGAGAACATTGCTTGAAATTAATAATATTAAAGTAGTATTAATAAGACTACAAATTCAAGCAATGAATTGGAAACTATGGGTCTGTGAAGACTCAATTTCTATATGTTTATGGAAATAAATTGGGTACAGTTAGAATTATTTCACATTAAGCAGTCCGCAATCTATGGTTTTTCTTCTGAGTTTATCACGACCTTTATAAACCTTGATGGTGACAGCAAACTTCTTCCTTTATATGCATTATCTCTGTTTCAGAAGTCGGATTCTAGTTTAAGTGATTTCCTCAGTGATGAAGATGTTAACCCTTCCAAGAAAGTAAGCAAAACAAAAACTGTGAAGAAAGCTGATGCTGTGAATGCACAGAAGGATTCCACTGCTCCAGATCATGATCAGAAGGTGAAAGAAGTTAAATCCAGGTAAATAGTTATGTCAGCATCTCATTGAGTAGCATCTTCCTTATTGTAAGCAGCTGGTAGTGCTCTGTTATGTGCTGTGTCACACAATTCACTAAATACATATCCATTTTACAGGGATGGAGCTCACATCAGCAGTCTGTTTGACTGCTCAGTGTTCTCTTCTATATCTGTAGGATGTAAATTTCGTCAGTGCTCACCTGCTCTAAACTACATTCTGTTTTAGTTTTGTTTTTATTTCCACATCAGAATCAATAAAACCCCAGAATATTCTGGGACCAAAGTTATTCTAATTCTTGGACTTGCCAGGATTTCAGGTGAGGAACTGAGATGATGTGAAGTGATATTTCTTTAATGCTGAGTATATCATTCAGATTGCATATCGTCACACATTTTCTTTAAGCAAGAAACTCCCAGTTATTCTATTTTACAAAGCCAGTAGCATAAGGGCTCTGTTTTTTGCCAATTTACATGCACACATATAAGAGATTCTCAATTCTAGCTAACATCCAGGAGAATTACAGTAAGCAAGAGTGAATTATAAGCTTATCTGTAAGATGTGCTTGTAACAGTGTCCCACAAACGTCTGGTTATCACGATTTACTAGTTCAGTACCAGCAGTATTAAGGTTGGATTTTTTTTTCTTAATTCATCACCAGGTAGTTATTTCTGATTTTTTTTTTTCTTCTAATTCTGCTGGTTTTTTTACACTGAAGTAAAATTTCTATCTCCAGAGTTACCAGCAGAAAACCATTGACAAGTCAAGTCTGAGAAATAAAGCACAAGTGGGATTTTAAATCAGTCCTGTTTCTGTTCCTCTGCAGCGGTGACACCCAAGCAGTTTCTTCTGCCCTGTCTGTGTGTCACATGAAATAAACCTTTTCTTTTTGAAGAGTTCGACTGTTTAAGCATTTGTCAGAACTCCAACAGCATGGAACATGCTCATTTTTGGTGTTTGGTTTAAGTATTCTTAATACTTAATCCCTAGACACTGTGTATGGTATGATTCCTATTGCAGAGACCACCAAATTAATTGTGAAATGTATGTTAAAAATGTGTGTTTTAATGCACTGAGAGTAGCGTATAAATGATCTCCCACCAAGCTACAGTTTTTATCTTCACGCAGTTGTGTTAAGAGTGTTTGATTCTCAGTTTTATCTCTGCAGCTGCTCTCCTACCAGACAACTTGCTCCTCCAGATGTCGACACAGAAGAAGCTCATGTTACATCCTTGAGTGTAGACAGGTTGGCTTTGCTGGGGAGAATACGCTTGGCCAGAGTCATCATTGAGAGCCTGAGAATCCCTCTTGAGAGCAGCCAGATTACACCAAGAAAGAAAGGTTTTATGGGGAAGCCTCCAAGGCCTGTTTCAGTTAATAAGTGGTAAGGCGGATTGTTTCTTACTGAAGTTATCATAGAGTCATGGAATCACTCAGGTTGGAAAAGACCTTGAAGATCATTGAGTCCAACCTCAACCTAACCATCCTACCCTAACTAACAACCCTCTGCTGAATCGTGTCCCTGAGCACCACATCCACATGGTTTTTAAGCACACCCAGGGATGGTGACTCAACCACCTCCATGGGCAGCCCATTCCAGTGCTGAACAACTCTTCCTGTAAAGAAGCTTTTCCTGATACCCAACCTAAACTTCCCCTGGCTCAACTTGAGGCCATTTCCCCTTGTCCTGACACCAGTGAGAAGAGACCAGCCCCACTCTCTGAAAGCATATTGGAAGAGAGCAATAAGGTCTCCTCTCAACCTCCTTTTCCTCACACTAAACAGCCCCATTTCCTTTAGTTGCTCCTCATAGGGCATATTCTCCAAGCCCTTCACAAGCCTTGTTATCTATGCCTTGGAAGTAGATTTTGCTGAGCTCTGTTGTATAGTCAGGTGTGAATAATTTGTCCTGATTTGATCTCACTTCAGGCTGGATTTTTTCCAGCATTTTGGGAAAGTTCCAACATGCTTTATGCAGAGTTGAAAGCAAAAGGTGTTTTTTTAGAGGAGAACCTGACTTGTTTAATAGATAAGTAGTAGAATCTTCTGAGCAACCTGATCTAGCAGGTCATGTCCCTGTGCGTTACAGGGGAGTTGGACTAGATGACTTTACAAGGTCCCCTCCACCTCTAAGGATTCTATGATTTACTCTTTAAAAGTGGAGTAACTTAATAAATGGTGGATTTGAAGTTTGTCTGCTTCGTTCAGTTTCTTTACGTGCATTAAACTACTGGTGGATTGTGATCATCAAGTCGTTCTGTGATTTGTTTCTTCACAGTACCTTCTTTGTGGAATACCACTTTCCTGTGGGAGCCTCCAAGAATGAAAAAGGCCAAGTCTCTTTAACGACAGAATTAACTCGGATAGCTTCAAGTAAAATCACAGATGGTGGTAAGATCATTATTTGTCCCCTCTTGTGTTCTGTGCTGTCAACTGCTTCATCTCTTAGAAAATGTTTTCTGACATATTTATTGGCTGCCTGAAAAAGACATGGTTTTATATTACATTTTGTGGCACCTCTGGAGAGTTGGTGCACTGTGGGCAATGGAACTCTCCTCTCTGGGAAGAGGAAACTGTAAAACATAAATCCAGATCCTTTCTGCAATATTCAAGATGAAGAAATACTTTTAGAATTATCAGGTACTTCTGTCTCAAATCAATAGCTGCCTTTTCCAGATGCTGAAACGCACAAGAGCTCAGAGAGTCTCCTGGATGCAAGAGATCCTGGCAAGTTCTGTGCTCAAATCAGCAAGCTTTCCTTTCTTTACTGCGAGTTACCACTCTTTGTATGTCTGATATCAATTTAGGTTATGTATGTTGCCCTCAATGAGCAAGGAATGGTGCATGAGCAAGATCTTCTATCCCTTGTCTTCCTAGAAACTGGAACTCCAGGGTCATGTTCAGTTGACTTTCCTATTCATTGGCTTTGCCTCTTTCTGGGTCATATTCATTGTGTTCTCTTGTGAATTCTCCATTTGTGTAGAGACAAAGCATCTTCTAAACCTCAGCTTTTTGTAACACAAGGATAATACAACCCCCTGCACTTTGCCTTGTGTACTTAGACTGCAGTTCTCTGGAATTTAGAAAAATTGATGAGGTTAGAAATAATTTGAAGAAACCCTGTAGTCAATCCACTGTGCTGTTGTCTTCCCTGAGAGCCGTTTATCTCATTTATTAAAGATGCCCAATAAGAGTGATCCCTTAGCCCCCCCAGGCAGGCTGTGAAACTGCTGACCTTCCTGTCAGTACATTTTCCTTATGGCCCACCTGACTTTTTGTCATCACAAGACTCCTTATTTTATCCATAGTGAACAAGTCCAGCTTGCTACTTCAGCTCTGCTACTGTACTTGTTCTTTTCCAAACTAAACACCATGCAGTCTTTTCTTGCAGATGGCTTTCTCCTGAACCTGTGGTCGTTCTTGCAGCTCAGCTTTTGACTCTCTCCAAGATAAGGCAACAGAGACGTATCTGTTGCCTTCACATGCTGTTATATTATTAATTTTGTCATGCTGCACTCCTGCTATTTTATGGCCTTTGAAAATGAACAACAGTTTACTTTTGGCTTGATGTTAATAAGTAAAGCCAAATTAGTTGATCATGTGTATATCAGAGGTGTGATTATCTCCATGTGAAAGTCTATTAATATTCAATTAGCTCTGAATATTTGTTGCTCCTGTGAGAGAAAAACAAAGTTAATTACTCACACACTTGCAGCGTGAATTAATAGGTAGAAATGTTGAGAGATTCTACTTGCAAGCTCTAGCAGCAGCCCTTCCCTTTCAGCTGCCAACCTTGCTTAATCTGCCCATTCTGGCAGATGTGCAAATGTTCCCTGTGTGTTTCTCCACCTTCCTCAGAACACCCACCTTTTCCTTCCTGCCTCCTGAATTTCCTGTGTCTCTTTTCACCCTGCATATTCTCTGCAGAGACTGAAGATTTCTGTTTCTGAGGAAGCCTGAAGGTTAGGTTAGCTATGGATCCAGTTAAGAGCTCACGAGTCTCTGTCTTCCTTGCAGTGGTGAAATTCCAGCAGCGATTTGTGTTCCCTGTTCGTTTTGGTGGAACGATGATAGAGCACTGGTGGAGCTCTGACCTTGCTTTTAAAATCTACATGCGAAAAAGCACACAAAGAAAGGTATTATTAGTAGTTGTTTATGCTTTGTTTATTGAAAAGCAAAGAGAGCCTTGGCAATTCAATTTCCTTCTAATACTTATGCACTCAGTAGTGTCTTCTCCAAGTCTTCTGCAGTGCTTCCTTCCCATTGCTGCCCGCTCAGCCATCAGAGACAAAACAAAGTAATGTAGCTTGACTGAGCCACTTCTTAACCAACCATTGCCAGACATAATGAAAGGAATGACTGTTATGTGCAGATTCTGTAAGTTGCTGTTCAATCTTGTCACCCAGCTAAATCATTTTCTGAGCTCAAGACTGGCAAGCAAAGAAAAGAAATAGTCTTTCCCTCATCTTTAAAACTGAGCTCTTGCTCTTTAAGCATACCAGATCAATTACAAGCATTTGTATTCAGTGAGAGCACAGCTTGTTTAGATACACAGGGTAAGTTAATGTGGGTGCAGGTGATATTGTGACAAGGGTGCGGGGAATGATGGCATAACTTCTGTATTCAGAGGGAAAAAAATCTTTACTTGGAGTGAGTAGATGGAAGGAGCTGTATCTGCATAATCATCTACAAGCACTAAAAGGCAGCTAGAGACATTTACTCGACCTGTGTTTTGTTTTAAGCAACACCAAAGATATCTGGCCATCTGTTCAAAAAGGAGCTTTTCTTTTAATGGATTCATAAATCATATCTTCGAGTACAGAAACCTTGCCCAGTCATGGGGATTTGGGATGTTAATGTTTGTGTTAATCTGGGACTGTTTACTGAAGGTACTAGAACCTGACTGTTACCCAAGTGATACCTGAAAAAGGAAGCAAGGAAAGCTTTCCTACAAATCCCTCTCAGTGCAACTGATGGTGTATGAGTGGGCAGGGTGAGAGGCTGACCATCACTTCCCAGCTCTTTCAGGAGGCTTTTTCTTGATAGCGTGCCTACAGTTGTTAAACCTTCCAGAAATCTTACAGCGTATGTTCTTGCTCTGCCCTCAGCCCGTGGCCATTGGCTCAGCAGTGCTTCAGCTGTGCAAGGTCATTCAGTCAGAACTCCTCGCTTTCAACTGTGAAATACCTGTAGAAAAAGAGGGAGATCAGATACAAGTTGGACCACTGAAGGTATGTTTTTTTGTTACATGGGCTTTGTGCTAAACCACCTGTTGTTACTTATTTTGGCTGGATATTCTTTTTTTTAAATATTTTCTCTTTTAATTCATCAAGTTGCAGATATGAGGATGCAAGAAAACAAAGAAGGAAACTTGATTTTTTTCTCCTTAAGCTGTCAGAGAAACATTTAAAACCTTCCTTAAGGATTTTGTTGTGTGAGTTTCCTTTGCTTGCGGGATAAAACAAATGTCAGTAAGTTAGGGCTTGGATAGAGAAGCCACTCTGCTTTTTGTGTGGAACATGTTCAGGGCTGAGTGCCTTGGTATATGAGAACAGGAAGGGAGCAAATCTGTGTTCCTTGGTTTCACACATGATGTGATTTCAGGTCTCTCCTGACACGGAGATCTGATGTTCCTACCATAGGTAGCAGATTGTGTCTTTAGGAGTTGCCTTCTTGAACCAGAGTTTCTATCAGCATGTTTGATTGAGGAGTAATAGTTCTGCACAGTACATTTGAGACGTTGGTCAGTTCTGAAGATAAAGATATCCTTTAGATCCTTTAGAAGAGAATATTTAGACATTTTATGTTCTGAGCTCCTAAATTATTCCCAAAGGATGTAAACATGAATTGGTTCCGTCACTTCAAGGTTTGCCTGATGTTCTCTGTCATAAGGACCCATGAAACTTAGTGGCCCTCCTACAGAATCACAGAATTGCTTGGGTTGGAAAAGACCTTAAAGATCATCTAGTTCCAATTTCCCTAATGTTGACAGAGAGCCCACAGAAGCCATTCAGCTGAGCTGTTAGTAGAGGAGCCACAGAAGAGTGAAAAACAAAACACTGAGGTTAGGTAGGTATAGGGGGAGAAAAGTGGAAGGAGACACTGTAGGTAACTGGTGAAACAGCATTCAGTGCAGTAACTTATGGAAGGGGAAGCTAATCTTTATTCTTAAGAGAACTGATTCTGGTCACTTCGTCTCTTAGATTTTACTCAGTGTAATACCTACCTGTCGTCAGGATACGTGTCCAGCTACTCTGGCCAGACATGGACAATAAGGGCTGTCAGCTATTGAATCCACATCACATTTCTTGGGTTATATCTGACAGATGTTTTGAACTCCTCATCATGTGTGTTTTGCACCATTGAGCAGTAGGTACTATTTGGGATCTTGTGCCTCAGTGTCTTGTCTCGTTCCTCCTAATTCTTAGGCAAAATTCTTGAGTGCTTACTTTGCTTTCCTCACCTGGACATTGTATGGCCCAAGTCCTTTCTTCATCATACTGCCCTGTGTTCTGAATTCAGTTTATTCTTTCTCTTCTTTCTGTCTTATCCATGGTGACCTGTAGCAGTTAATGCCTGCAGCTCCTTTTAGCCCATGTTATGGTGTTTCTTTTGTTGCTTTCACACACGTTTTCATCCACACCCGTCTGACTATTTCAAATCTTCACAACCCGAAGAGGCATCTCAGATGTGAAGCAGAGTGTTTATAAATTAATAATAATTACAACAATAAAGAAATCAAAATAGGAGAAGTGAAGAGAAATGCAGTGCAATTGAAATGAAAAAATAGGAGCTCACAGCAGGACAAGGATTTAGGGACAGCTGAAGTCAATGGGGAATGTAAAGGTGGAAGATAACACAGAGAGAAACAATTCTCCTTTGTCATAGCTTTCCTCAAGCTGTAGTTGTCGTACCAAGGTGAAGATAGTGACAAATGTGATACTTTCTCAAAGAGCTTTTCACCTTGGCTTAAAGTGGACATGGGTTACTACTTGGTAAAAAATGTGTGTAGTTTATTTTGCAGCCACAGCTGTAACCAGCACGTGCCAAAGGTAAGCACCCTGGGTGATAATCCAACACAGTTGTAAACAAAACAGGCAATGCATTGTTCCCAACTTCACATTGCTGTTTGTTATCTTGATATGGGGCACATCTTCCCATCAGCTCTTTGCTTTGTTCAATGCAGTTATCAGTAGAGCTTGCAGCTGACAACAAGGACTTCACCTGCACCACTGCCAGGTGCTCAGTGGCTGTGCAGCAGCAAGTCCCACCTCATGCCATAAGAAGTCCTCGGATGGAACTTTGGGAACCCAACAGGGACCGTGTAAATGCAGAAAGCTGCTTGAAATTTAGCAACCACGTGGACTCAGGAGCAGCCTGCACAAATGTTGTGCAGCCACCATGGTCTGTTTCAACCCCTGTGGCTCGTAATCTGGTGACACAATTGCCTGCAGCTGAAGATTGTGGGTTATTACTGCATGTGCTGCTGATGGTGCCTGATGGAAAGGATTTTGTTGCTGAGAACAGCGGACTCTGCACTTCTTGTAACGTGTATTTAAACTGCAAGCTGCTCAACACAGAGGAGGCAACAAGATCTGCAGTCGTATGGGGCACAACGCAGCCTACCTTTAATTTTTCTCAGGCAAGTCACCTCTTTTCTGTGTCAAAGTGGTTGAAATGTGCTATTGCACATTGCCAAACCTTTTGAGGATAAGTTGTCCTTACCTACCTAAGGACTTCTCTGCTTGGCTCTGCCCATTGTACTGAAACTATTTCCAATATTTGGCTGCATGGCAAAGCATGAGATGCAGTTTCTTCTTCCCCTTTTTTTTCTCTTTTTCCATTGAGGTTAATGACTGGGAAAAGTTGACTGAAGAACACAGTTTTGTACACTGTGCAATAATGTAGTGTCAGTAGAATGTTCTTGCTTAGCAAATGGTTTCCAGTGTGTTCTGTGTCCTGATTCTGTATGAAACTTTCCAGGTGATGCCTTTTTCCCCGACTTCCAAACACTTGGAGCGACTGAAGAACAACATCATGGTTATTGAAGCATGGCACAAGATGGGAAACGCTGGCAATGACAGACTGCTGGGATTGGTGAAACTGCCCCTGCATCAGTTTTACATCTCATTCAAGTAAGTATCTTTGCTCCACATTTTCTTGGGTTGGGAAAAGTTGTAGTTGATACTCAGAGAAAGGTGGCATTTGTTGTGTTGTGGGAGAGTTCTTAATGATAGTTAATAGCAATGGACATTTTGTCCTGCTCAAGCTTCATCTGGCACTTCTTTCCACTGTGAGTGATATTGGAGTCAGTCACAGCGCCCTGGTACAGAAATACAAGTAGACAGAGAAATAAACACCACGTTGTGCTGTGCTTGGATCCAGGAACCGTCCCGTGTAACTGTGGAAGAGTAAAACTGAGAGAGACTGAAGTGGTTCCACTGGTGATTTTCCAATGTCTGACTGAGTGATTTTGTTCTTAATTTAACTCTGCACAGATCCCATTGCTAGGGATGCTGTCAGTTTGCACAGCACAAGGGCACTTCATTTAGAGCTGTACTTTCTCATTGCTGAAAACAGCCTTTTCCAGTCAGCAGAACTCTGAGCTGGGCTTTACAAAGACTAATGTGATTGAGCCAGATTGTGGAGGAATGGGGAGATAAATTGGTTTCTAACTGCACTGAATATTCCATCTGAAATGGGATGCATGTGATATGGTTTGTATTCATAGAACCATATCACAGAATGATAGAATGGCCTGGGTTGCAAAGGCCCACAGTGCTCATCCAGCTCCAACCCCCTGCTGTGTGCAGGGTCACCAACCAGCAGCCCAGGCTGCCCAGAGCCACATCCAGCCTGGCCTTGAATGCCTGCAGGGATGGGGCATCCACAGCCTCCTTGGGCAACCTGTTCCAGTGCATCACCACCCTCTGCATGAAAAACTTCCTCCTAAGATCCAACCTAAACCTCCCCATATCACTTTAAAATCATTACCCCTACATTCCCATGTATTCACATGGCTCATTCTCATGATAGGGCTTTTTTGTTTTTTCTTTTCATCTGCTCTAGAGATCCAAAGATTTCCCACCTGCTGCTTCAGGCTCAGTATCCAGTGGTTGCTGTGGACAGCTACATGCCTGTGATAGATGTCTTCACTGGCAGTAAAAGTGGAAGCCTGAGGGTCATTCTGGCAATGGGCTCAGCTGATCAGATTGTGGCACTGCAAAGGCTGAAGAATGAAGAAGGAATGGAGCCTCCCATCACCCCTCGCCCTGCCCACTTTCTGGATGCCCCTCCTACGAAGCTGACAATGGTACTGCTCACTAAATTCCCATTCTTGCTGTTAGGGACAGATGGAGAGAATTTTACCTCTATTTTTATTAACAGAGGTTCTGAGCCTCCCAGTTTTGGGCTCATTAGAAGCTCATGTTGCCAGTCTTCTTGCATGCTATTTCCTTTACAGACTGCCTTTCCATGTGCATTTTCTTCTGGTTTATTAGCAGTTGGAGAGAGAAGGAGAAGAACTGATGGAGCATGTCTTTGAGATTCATGTGGAGAGTGTGAAAGGACTCACTCCCCTGCAGTCCACAGTGTGGGGGGAGGCTGACTGCTACGTTCAGTACTATTTCCCAGTGCAAGAGGCTGGCTCTGGTGCGTTGCCAGGAGTTGAACTGCACACGGACGGTAGGTTTGTTTTGTCATGCCTCCTCGTTTACAGCATTGCTCTAAGCTAAGTATTTCCTCAGAGGTCAGCATATGAAGAGGACCTTCCAGTCCTTGGGCTAGGTCAATAACATAAAAGCCTGATTCAGCTGAGGCAGATGGCAAAGTGTGCAGCAAAAACGATTCCTCTTTCTGAGCCTATTCATGGAGTGCATTTCTGTTAAAGAGCACAGAAGAGTTCACAGGCTGATCATGCGAACCCAAAAGAACAAATTTGCAGGAAATATCCCTGCAGACATTCAAGGCCAGGCTGGATGTGGCTCTGGGCAGCCTGGGCTGCTGGTTGGTGACCCTGAATATAGCAGGGGGTTGGAACTGGATGAGCACTGTGGGCCTTTGCAACCCAGGCCATTCTATCATTCTGTGATTTCATAAAATACTAAGATTATATGGTTAACTTCACCAAAGGCTTTCCATGCACAGGCCTTTTGAGAGACCACCTGTTTTAAATCATTAGCAGAAGGAAGGAGTATTTGAACTGTTTGTGGAGAAAAGGGCTTAATCTTGTCTTCTTGTACTTCGAATCACTAATACCTATTTCTTCTGAAGAAACGACAGTAATGTTGTCCCATAGCAAGTGTTGTGGACTATTTCAGCTTCCAGGCACAAATAGTTTTCAGCCTGTGGCTTGTGTGAATGTGTGAGCTGCTTATGAAGGATTGGTGAAGTGAAATTCAGTAGTGCAAGCCTTTGCCCAGGAAGTTTTGACTTATTGTCTGCTGGTTCTGTCTCCTGAAGGACTGCAGAGAGGACAAGGCTGAAGCCTGCTAATACAGGCAGCTGAAGCGCAGGAGTGTTTGTATAGCAAATGGTGTGGTCTGCACAGAGGCTTTCTGAGCTTCCACCAGCCAAAGTTTGGGAGTTCCCATAATACCATATGAACCCAGCAGCTTTGCTCTCATTTTGGCCTGACATTTTTAGCACTGCACACATGTGGCTGTATTTCTTCCAACCCAGCACTGCTTCCCTCCACACGTCTTCCAGCGCTTCTGATTCCAGGTTAACTTGTTCAAAACCACTTCAGATGTTTAAAGCTCAGTGTGTCAACATTTTCAACTTCTGTGCTTGGATTTGAATTTAGTAGTGGCTATTCAACCAACTCTGTTTGACTTGTAGGCATCAAGTTGAAGCCTTTTCGCACAGCAACCACTTTATGTGTTCCTGATCCTGTCTTTAATGATGAGCATCACCATTCACTATTGGTTCCAGCTGATGTCCCTGTTCAGAGGCTTCTGGTCAGTTCATTTATGGCACCAGGAGCAGTTGGAGGAGGAATCCAGTTTGAAGTCTGGTGCAGGTACAGATTAACATCATATTCTTATTAGATGTCAGAACACAGAAACACATCTGATACTGAAGTATCTCTAGCTGTGGGATGGTTATTAAGTAGAAAGTGAAAAATGAGTGAGTTTATCAACATTTGGTGATGAGGACGTGCATTTCATGTTGCTTAAGATATTTGGACCTTTTCCTCCCAAAAATGCTGATTACTCTTTTCTTACAACTTGGTTAGCAAACACACGTGAGGAACACAGGACAAGCTACTTGGCTTTCTTACACACTATCACCAGCATCGTGATCTAAAAACAGAGTTAAATGCTCAGAACATCTGAATTTTAATAGCTAGCATGATTTCATTGTTTTGGTCTTTAGTCAATGGCTTCAAGAGACTATACTGTAAAATGCTTGTCATCTGACATAGCATAAACCTATTTCCCTCTCAGCTGGACAGCTTGTCCAGAAAGATGCCATGAGGGACAGTAGAATCCAGAAAGATTAAATCCACTGCCATCCCTTCACCCACCAAGCAGGTGACCTTACCATAGAAGATTGTATTACTCAGGCAGGACTTTTTCTTGGCAAACCCATGTTGGCTATGCTTGATAATATTAGCAGAAGCCAACAGATGTGATTCTGCAAGATGTTGGAAAGGTTGGAGGAAACCACTATGGTCATCCATTCCAACTGTCAACCCATTCCCAAGTGCCACGTCTCCACAGTTCTTAAACACCTCCAGGGATGGTGACTCCACCACCTCCCTGGGCAGCCCATGCTGGTGCATGACCACTTTCAGAGAAGAGATTTTGCTTCATATCCAACCTGTCGGGACTACAAGTCAGGCTGTGCTCTACCCAGGACTTAAGCAAACGATTCACGTTCAGGATCTGTCCCAAAATGCAAATGAAAATGCAGCTCTGTACAGCTACCACATTACTCAGTCACTGCTACAGCAAAGTAGATGCCTTTCTCCTGATCTATTTGTTGTTCTTTGGATGTGATGCCAGAACTGGCTTTAAGTGAAGCAGTGCAACACAGTTAGAGTCTGTCTAGAGTCAGGAACTGGTACCACAGATCTGTTCTGCAAGTAGAATCATGGCATCATAGGATGGCCTGGGTTCTAAAGGCCCACAGTGCTCATCCAGCTCCAACCCCCTGCTATGTGCAGGGTTGCCAACCAGCAGCCCAGGCTGCCCAGAGCCACATCCAGCCTGGCCTTGAATGCCTGCAGGGATGGGGCATCCACAGCCTCCTTGGGCAACCTGTTCCAGTGCGTCACCACCCTCTGGGTGAAAAACTTCCTCCTAAGATCCAACATAAACCTCCTCGGTCTCACTTTAAAACCATTCCCCCTTTGTGCTATCTCTATCCACCCTTGTAAGCAGTTATTAAGTAGCATCTTTATTTATTAACAGAAATTAAGAATGGAGAGTATTCGGTGCCAGATCCTTCTCTTGTTTTCCTTTGGGATGTCAATTTTTAATAGCTTTTTCTAGCTGCCTTAGTATGACTACTGCAAGTGTGCATAGGTAGTGTTATCTACTCTGGAGAGTGACAGCTGTGGTCTGAAGATGTGCAGGTTAAACTGACTTGAATGCATTCTTGAGAAAAATGATGATGGTTTTGTCATCACCCAAACGATGTGACTGGCAGTGCTTCCTCGTGTCTTCCCAGGTATTATTACCCAAATGTCAGAGACCAGATGGTTGCCAAAGGGACCTTGCCTCTGTCACGGCTGTGTGCCATGATAACTATGCAGCATCGTGAAGAAATAGGAATACAGACTTTTAATCTTCCATTGGTCCCCAGGACTGATTCCTCAGAAGAATTTCACCTGCGGTCTTCAGGTAAGGAAGGCTTGTGGTTTTTCATTTCATGTATAAAGGTGGATGTCTGTGCATTCACTGCCAAGGTGAATTAAAATTATGTGTTTCTGTTGTCAACTGATACGGACTGTGAGTGTTTTTCCTCCCAGCTTTCCCTATCACCTTGCCTAGTGAAGAAGGAATGAGAAACATGAGCAACCTCAAACTCTTGAGAAGTTTTATAAAGCCACCCGTGTGTATGGAACTGCTTAGTTGTCAAATAGCTTAGGGACTGTAGTTAGGCTACCAAGGTAAGGTAGCAAACGGGAGGTCTGAAGAAGGGCTGTGTGTGATATGTGATATCACAGAATGGTTGGAGTTGGAAGGGACCCTTAAAGGCCTTCTGTCCCACACCCTGCAGTGAGCAGGGCTGCCCACAGCTCCATCAGTGCTCAGAGCCCATACCCTGACCTTGGCTGTCTCCAGATCCATCACCTTTCCGGGTATCTTCACTAAGGAAATCTGTACAGCCTCTCTCCATTATAGAGGCTTAGCATTAACTGTAGAATTAAGAGTCAGCTTCTTGGTAAAAGTGATCATAAGAAGGCTGGGGAAGAAGTTCAGTATGCTTCAGTTATTTTGCTATAGATTAACCACACGCAGCAGCAGAAAATCTCATTGAAGGTTTTGTCACTGCAGTGCTATAAAAAAGATGAGTTGAAGTACTGCAATAGTAGATTTAAAACCTATTACAACAAATGCACACATGAGGGCACGGCTGAGTTAAACAGGCTGTCCGACTTTCACTGCGTCATAAATCTGACCCTGAGAAGGGGCCATTAAGACCGCCTGACCAGATTGCCAGGGGGTCAGGTTGCAGGATGCACTCCTTAACCTTCCCTTCTGTGCTTTCTGCATCAGGCCAGAATTTCTATCTGAGGCAGAGCACCTGGCACAGTCAATCTGGGCAAGCTTTAATTCCCTGCCGAGCATCTCTTGCTTTTTCTTAATGTTTTTTTTTTTTCTATTTTATTTCTTTAATAGAATAAGTTTAGTATTAAGATTTAAAGCTAAGTGTTGGTTATATTGGATGCAGCTATTTTAAAAGCTGACCAATTATTTGCATTCTTTCTTTCATTTAATACAGGCTTGCTTGATGTGAGCGTGAGATACCAGCGTTCCGTGAGAACAACAGCAGGAAGAACTGCTCAAACTGCTTCTCTTTCTGTACAGATACACAGAGCAGCTGGTTTGCAAGCAGCAGCCAGGTAAAACCTCACTCTGCAAGGAAGATTTGTCTCTTAAAATAGCCTTACAAAGAGGCAGCAGGCTGAAATATCAGATCAGAAACAAACTGTAGCTGGCAACTTTCCATCTGCAGCAACCAAGATTCACACTGTGTTCTGATCCAAAGTGAAAATACTCTTGTAAAGAAGACCTGTGGTTATTTCTTGTCCCTGAAACTGCAGTACAGCATAATAGTATTCATTCTACAGAAGGTTCAAGACAGTAAGGACAGGGAATTAAGTAGTTCAGACTTGCAGTGCATTAGCAGACATCATACATGTTCTTACAGCTAGCAGAGCTGTAGCCGTAGCTGTTGACTCCTTCACCTTTCTTTTCAGTATTATCTCCTTCCACGTTTTCCTACACTGAAGACTGGTGTGAATTGGTACCCTTGTGGGCAGTGGATCTTAGTGTTATGCTACTTGAAAGCTAGCTGAGGTTTGTCTTCATGAATTTCAGTGTGGAAACATGGATAAATGACACATCTCTTTTTGATCGAATGCTGCTGCTGTTAGTGCATGGTATAACCTCAATATACGTCCTGAAAATTGCATATTGGAAGAGAGAGATGACTGCTGTTGTTTCAGCATACTGCCTACTGAGCTGTTCATTCAAGTAGACTCCGTACAATGAATATCGCTCCCATGTAGTGCTTGGAAAACTGAAGGAAGTCTAATGACGTCAGATTTTTCATTCTTTAAGTATGTGACCTGAATGCTACCTGTGTCTGTTTTGCTCATAAATAACTCTATCTGCTAATTTAACTGCCTTTTACTTGGCAAGTCTAGTGGGTAAAAATAATTTGGCTTGGCCATTAGCTTACTTGCTCAGAGATATGTTTGAGCAGAGGGTTGTTAGAGTTAGGGTACTAGGCTGTGGTTGGACTTGATGATCTTCAAGGGCTTTTCCAACCTGGGTAATCATATGATTCTATGAATCCTTCTGCAGTTGGTTCTCAGAGAAGTTCTCTTACAGCTTTTCCTATGGTATAGGATATTTTTAAAGGAGCTGAGTACTTTCTCAGTGACTTTGGTCTCAGATCCTGGCAACAAGAGCACAACAACCAGGTGTTGGACCTTGTAATAGTTAAGGTCACCATTTCACATCTTCCTACTGCGTTCTGATGTGTAAGTGATGAAAATAATCCTTCGCCAGAGCCCACATCAGTTTTGACTTAAAACATTCACTGTTTTGTCCCATCTTTTTGCCACAAAGGTATGAAACGTCTGATTTAGTTGCACTGGTTGCCGTATTTCTTGTTCTTATTCGTTTCCTTAATTGTTTTCTTTTACATACTGAACGAAGAGCTGTGGCAGAAAAGAACCCTTCGGTCCAGTACTATGCAGGTGTTGGAGTCAATGCTTACGTTTCTGTGCACCTCTCCTTCCTACCTGAGACAGAGAGGCACAGCACACGAGCTGTGGCTCGCAACTTCTGCCCAGAGTTTGAGCACCATGTGGAGATCCCTTGTAACCTCGTTGTTCAGAAAAGCAGTGGAGAAGCCTCTTGTCTGGGGGAGCTCCTGCAGTCTGCCAGCATCACCTTCTCTGTCTACCATCAGAGCGTCAAGTCAGGTAAGGAGGCAAGGGTGAAAAACTCCCTCCTAAGATCCAACCTAAACCTCCCTGTCTCACTTTAAAACCATTCTCCCTTGTCCTATCTCTGCCCACCCTCACAAACAGCCATTCCCCCTCCTGTTTATACGCTCCCTTCAAGTATTGGAAGGCCACAAGGTTTCCCTGCAGCCTTCTCTTTTCCAAGCTAAACAAGCCCAGCTCCCTCAACCTTTCTTCATAGGAGAGGTGCCTGTATCTGTATCTTGTATTGCAGCTTGGTGTATATGCAACATTATTTGTTTTCCAGCCACCGATGCACTGGCAGCTCGAACATCAAGAGATTATCTTCTTGGGACAGTTACAATTCCAACCAGGGACCTGCTGAGAAGACAATCAGGTAATGCATCAGCGTTATGCTTTTACTTGTTCCTTTTCTGGTTAAAAGTAAATTCCAAACTTTCACAGGAAATAAACACTTTGAATAATAAACACTTCTTCACCCAGAGGGTGGTGACGCACTGGAACAGGTTGCCCAAGGAGGCTGTGGATGCCCCATCCCTGCAGGCATTCAAGGCCAGGCTGGATGTGGCTCTGGGCAGCCTGGGCTGCTGGTTGGTGACCCTGCACACAGCAGGGGGTTGGAGCTGGATGAGCACTTTTCAACCCAGGTCATCCTATCATTCTATGAGTGCTGGTTCTTAGCTCACGACCAGGCAGCAGAACATTCTTTGCTGACAATTTTCAGGGGGTAGAATAAGTCTAATTACAATATTTTCTCCTGCAGGTATTACAGGCTGGTACCCAATTACCCTCTGTGAAGATGTCATGCCTTCGCACTGCGCAAACATCATGCAGACCGTTGTGGGAGGGCTGGAACTTTCTGTTACGTTTGCTGATCACAATGACAGAGAGCGTGTTTTGGAGGCTGCTCGGCTTTTGGGATGGAACGGTGAGGAAAGCCTTGAAGACAGCATGGATGAGAGCGATGAATGGGAGCCACACGACAGTCCAGTGGTTGTGACCATTTCAACCCCAAGAGTGTGGCTGCCATTGCACTGTGTGCTGCTCGCAGGCGAGACGCACCTGAGTAAAAGCACTTGCTGCTACCTCAGGTATAAGCTGTATGATCAGGAAGCCACATGGACTTTGCTTAAGAGGCCAAAATTGTGTGAGGACAACAAGAATGTTACAGTGAACTTTAAGAAAGGCCACAAGGTGACTCTCAGGAAGAGCCGAGGACTGATTTGGTTCTTCAGGGAGGAGAAATTAGAAATCCAGGTGTGGTGGGCATATGGCAAAGAAAATGGCGTGGAAAGACCGCTTGATACAGATCGTCTCATTGGATCTGCATACGTTGACCTCAGAGCGTTAGCAGAGAGATCAAGGAGAACACTGAGTGTTGGTGGTAAGTCCAGAAAGGACGTTGTCATGTTTCTGTTCTCTTTATTGATGCTTGGTTGTTTAATTCTGTAATTAAGCAAAAAAATTTACAGCTTTGTTTGTCCTTTATGCGATGCACACTCAGCTCCTTCCTTTGAAGATAAACAAGGTTAAGACGCTTGCTTCTCTGAATTCAAAACCGAAGAACTTTAAATGAGTGCAGAACTGCCAGCAGCGATCAATAACAGGGAAAGCAATCAATCAGCCTCACTGGATTAATGAGGACTGTTTCTTCAGAATGGCATACTGGGCATTGTAATAGTGTGAGATTAATGTATCTCCAGGACTGAGGAAGAGAAGATGATGGACACTTCTGCTCTGTTTGGTTACTGAGGCTTCTATCCTCGCTGTGGTGTTAGCTCAGCCACCAGCACACAGGCAGATTTGTGGGCAGGTCACCGAGTGATACCTTGCATAGAAGTAACACTGAAAGTCTAAATTCAGTCTGCTAATCTGATGTGAGATCTTACAGTAATGAGCTGGACCAGCTTATCCCAAGGTCATCCTAGGTTGTGTGCTGCTGTGTTTCTTTAGCTGATAGTGAATTCTCTTACAGGAGTGTACCCGCTGTTCAGATGCAATGCTGCAGATCTCACAGGGGCTGCTGTACGTGTTCACATTGCCCTTTCCTCTACTTCTGCTATCCCGACCCTCACACCTCACTGCACGGAGGAGCACAGCAACAGTGAAGATGAAAGCACAGAGAGAGCACCTGACCCGAGCCAGCAGGTCTCTGAAAATCAGGATCAGAACCTGGATGTCAGAAGCTCAGAAATCACCAATGGGAAACCACAAGAAGACGACGTGGTGTTTCTGGAAAGCACCATTGCTGTCAGCATCCTTGTGGAAAGAGCAATGCATCTCAGTTTAAAAGGTAAAACCCCAACGAGGTCATTTTTTTGTTTTGATTCTTGTTTTCCTGTGTGTTTGTTTTGTTTGTTTCCTGGGGTCTGATCGTAACAGCTTCTGTGAGGAGCAATTTACAGACAGAAAAACATCTTTTTCTCAGACTTATTCCAACACAGTGAATGAATGCAATTGGGCTTTGAACCTTGGCTTGCAGTGTTGTAGCCCTGAGACCGTGGCATCAAAGTGTAAGTAGAGGGGGAGCAGGAATTTCAGCTATTCATCCTTTCTCTATTAATAACAGCCTAAATGTAAATAATGTTCGCAGTTCCAGATGACAGCTGAATTCTGAAGTTAAGCTTTATCTGAATAACATAACCCCGAGGTACTCATATCTCAAAGACTCCTTTGAATTTGCATTTTTAGCGTGTAATCAATTTGTAAAGCTGGCTTACTTGTGCTATCTGCAGGCTGCCAGGCACAGCAGTGAGGAAGGGCAGTGTAAGGGCAGAGCAGGCTGCACTCACCAAGGCTTGACTCTCTATTTTCCACTCTGTAGAGTGGGAATTACAGTTAGGTGACTAATCCCTGTGCTGAGGGTCACCAAAGAATTGACCTTCGCTCTCAAGTTTATTCAAAGCATATTAAGATTATCCTTCCTAGCAGGTGATGGTTGGCTCTTGATGTGCAGGAATGTGACACAGTGAGTTAGCAGTTTTTGGAGCCTTCTTTCTGCCTGGAGGTGAAGTCTGTAATGAATCTTTGCTTGTTAAAGATGAGTTGGATATTTGAAAGCACTTCAAGAGCTCCGCTCTTTGCCCCAGGCACCTTTAGTGCCGCGTGATTGATCACTTTGTGTCTGCTCAGCACTTGGAGTGATCAGATCTCCTTTGGGGCCCTTACAAATAAAGATACTGTTACCAAATAGGAGTGTGAATGAGGGACTGACACCAGGTGAGTTCACTGGATGTGTCTGTTAAAATCACCCAGTTTCTAGTCTGGGTGATGCCCCAGAAAAGAGCATTCAGCATTTTGTGGCATGACACAACACAACTTAAAAGTCAAACAGAAGATGTGATTGAAATGTAAGTCATTCAGATACATCCTGAGCCCCCCAGGTGGGGGGGTTTTAAACCATTTATCCCTGCACCGTTGGAATTCATCGTCTTTGGAAACCTGATGCAACATTATTTGCTGCTGCAAAGCTTTTGGAGAGATAAGGAGGTGTCTTGTGATGGTGTGCGCTATTGGGCCATTTCCATCTTCAAACAAATAATCTTTTCTGGGTATTTTTAGAGGGAACAAACCGAGAGACAACAGGCTGAAACGGTGCCTGTGTGAAAGCTGGTTTCTAATAAGAATTTGCATTCTTTGTGATAAAAACATTCATTACTGTATTGCGGATAAAAAGGCTGAAAACATTTCCAGTCCTGATATTTTCCTGTGGTTGTTTTGGCCTTTTGCTTTTTCACCTTCCAGAAAACATGAAAGAAAGAAGCATTTTAAACTTCATAATGTTAGGAAGGACCATAATCACTTTGACTACGAAGTAGATTGATGCTTTGGTCTGCCTTTACACACGGGAGGCCAGGAGTGTCTGGGCAGATCTTGCTTATTTCTCTTAGCTGTCCTCATGTCACCCACATCTGTGTTTGAGCTGCCATCTCTGTAGACTTGCCAAACTGAGGACAGTTTTGTAGGGCACGTTTCAACTCAAGTCGTTGCTTATTGTAAATTAAAAATTCTCTTGTTCTCAAGTAAATCTTCATGGTTAAGGGCTCAAATGGTAACTGTAAACTACAGCAAATAATCACAGACTTATAGAATGGTTTGGGTTGGAAGGGACCTCAAGGATCATGAAGCTCCAACCCCCCCTACCATGGTGGGGCCACCAACCTCCACATTGAATACCAGCCCAGGCTGCCCAGGGCCCCATCCAAGCTGGCCTTCAACACCTCCAGGGATGGACGGGGCACCCACAGCCTCTCTGGGCAGCTGTTCCAGCACCTCACCACTCTCTGTAAACAGCTTCCCCCTGACATCCAACCTCCATCTGCCCTCGCTCAACTCCAAACCATTTCCCTTGTCCTGCTCTTATCCCCCCTTTCACAGAGCTGACTCCCCTCCTGTCTGTAGGCTCCCTTTAGTTCCTGGCAGGCTGCAATGAGCTCACCCTGCAGCCTTCTCTTCTCCATGCTGGACAAGCCCAGCTCCCTCAGCCTGTCTTTGTATGGGAGGTGCTGCAGCCCTCTGAGCATCTTTGTGGCCTCCTCTGCACCCTCTCCAACAGCTCCCTGTCTTTCTTATATTGAACGCCCCAGACCTGGATGCAGCACTACAGATGGGGCCTCACAAGGGCAGAGTAGAGAGGAATAATCCCTTCCCTGTCCCTGCTGGCCACCCCTCTGCTGATGGAGGCCAGGATCCCATTTGCTTTTAAGCTGCAGGAGCACACTGCTGGCTCATGGTCAGTTTTCCATCTGCCAGGACCCCCATGTCCTTCTCTGCAGGGCTGCTCTCATGGATTGCTCCTCCCAGTCTGTATAAATGCCTGGGATTCCTCTGGCTCAAGTGCAAAACTTTGCACTTTGCTGTGTTGAACCTCATTAAATTCACCCAGACCCACCTTTCTACTGAATGAGTAGCATTTGATCATATTTTTCTGGCAAATCAGACATCAAGGGGAAAAGTTTTTAGTTAAGACAGATTTGTTCTCCTCAGCTTTGGTCATTCTGGTGGTCTTAGAGCTAAAACCCAAAGTCTTGCTATGTCCTTAGAGGTGAGGAATGCATCTGTAACAACTGAGCGTGTTTGGTTGCAAAGTGTGACCTTAGTTCCCCTTGGCAACATCCCTTTCTCCTCGCAGATCTTGCCAGCTGCACCTTCACTATGTGAACAACTCCATTAGTAAAATGCACCTGCAGCTTTATGAGTGGTGCACTGAAGCAAATAAATCTCCCTAATGCAACCATATCTGAGAGGATCCAAGCCTGGAGGAAGGGTCACATGCAGTGGTAGGAATCCTCTCTTTCATTCTCTGCTTCCTAAGCACCTTTGCACTTCATCGTCACTGTTCTTTTCTTAAGATATAACGTAGTGCAGGTAATTGCATAATTCCTTCATCTTTCATAATATCCAGCTTATCTGCATCTAATCCACAATATCCAGCAGCATCTGAGGAACGTTCAGCTCCATCTCTTAATTCATCCTTGCATTTCTCTGCTTATAAATGATCTAAGTGCAAGCATATCCGTTCAATCAGACTAATTGGTTAATTATCTGTATCCTCACAAGCCTTTTCCTGGCTTAATTCAGGATGCATGAAGACAACAGTGGTTATATTTCCAGCCCTGATGTGCTCTCACATGAGGAGACTCATGAAGCTCCCAGAGGTGCATTGCAGATTGAATGCCATCCCATGGTTTAGGAATCACGAAGGTCTAGGTGGTGCATGGATTAATAGCAGTATTTTCTGATGCTGCCTCGTACAATGTCAGCCATGTGTCTTCATGCTCTCTATCCTTGCTCAAAGCACATTGCATGGCCATGCACAACTCCCTGCCATCCTCATGCAGGCACGTGGAGTTGTGCAGCTGCCTGCTGAGCCGGACAGATCTGGTGGGTTGAACCATGCTGGAAGTGAACTGATTATTCAGATACACGAGTTTGGAAACGATCAGCATGTAGCTCTTCTGAATCACCATCCAAGGAAAGCCATACATCAGCATTCCGTGCACGGCTCCTCTTGTGGCAGAAACCCCGCAGTTAATTACATTCATACTTAATTAACTGAGCGTGCTCTCAACAAGCCAACTGTAAAGTCATGCTGACTTTTATAACTCAGAAGTATTTTCTGTTTGCAACTAGGATTGCCAGACTCTGTGATTCCAGCCTGGAAGATAGATGAAGTACAGGAATAGGGTCCCAGGGACTTGGGTTTGGTTCTGGCTTTATCTCTGACTTTTTGGACTATGAATATGAAGTATTCTCAGCTCCGCCCGTGGAAAGGAATATTTCCTAGATGGTGGATTTCTTCATTAATTACCTGCTTTTAATTGCTGATGTGCCTTTAAATTAAAAAAAAAAAAATGAATGAATAATTTCTTTTCTACCCATTTCTGTTTTTAACTGTATAATTATAGGGAGTCCTCTGACAGAACGGGAAGTAGCAGCACCCAGTAGCTGTGTGTCATTTGCTGTTGCTGGTGCGGATGCTCCAATAACCACTCCAGTAATAGAAAACACCGAGTCACCTGTCTGGGACTTCCAGCAACAAGCAAGGTGGGTGACATGGGCTCACACAGCCACACTTGCAAAGCCTTTGGGTGTGACAGCTGGGTGTGAAGTTCTGCTCGTGGGCCTGTGCTGCTTTATTTCCTGCTCCGTGGTTTTATAAGCTTAGACTCCTTTTCATTCAGCTTTTGATCCAGCAAGCTCTAAAAGGCGTTTTGTCCATCTCTGACAAGCAGCCTTGTTGAACTTCTCCCAGCTAGAAACACTTCTTTCCATGTTGTACAACTGCCACACGCTTATTTTGGGTGGGAAGTTGTTTGAGGAGGCTTGATCTTAAAGCTAACTTGAGGAAAGGCATTTGAGCTGCACTAAACCATGGCTGCACTGTGTTTCAGCTTTAGACCTTGGGTGAGTCAGTCTGTCTCCATTCAGCTGCAGTTTCCCCATGTAGAGGAAGGGGCTGCTAACAGCTAAAGTCTCTTGGGAAGATTTGTTAATGCTTGATCTTCAGAGACGTTTTACTGTGCCTACTCTTTTTCCTGCAGCACGTAATAAATGATGATTTTATTTTTCACAGATTACCCAAAGAACTTCTGCTGGATCCGCAGCAAACCTTGGTCTTCAAAGTGTGGCATAAAGCAGGTAAAGCTTGTAGGGCAGTGTTGAGAAGAACGGTTCTCTGCATCCCTTTCCTTGGGTGACTTCAAGTAACTTGGAGAATGGAATTGTAAAGATCCTGTTGGCTATGGGCTGGAAGAATGCAATAGATGACACAGTGATTTCCTGTCCCCCAGCATCTTTCTTTTCCCTGTTTATCACCTGGCAAGCTTTGCCTTGTTTGTATTTCCCTATTTTAATTTGACAGTATTTTAGAGGTTGGATTTTTCTACTGAAGGCACATTCAGATACTTCTGCAGTGTCATGGGGATGTATTTAGCGTTGGGGCAGCCCCACTTCAATTGTGGGGATGTGATCTTTAAAATACCATTTTTTTTCCCCCTTTCTCTTTATATTTTAAAGTTCAGCTGGCAGAATTTTTGCTTCCAAAGTAAACATCCTGTGTAACTCAGCCTTTCTCTGCACAGTGCAGAACACCACGTGTGCACAGCCGTTCTCCTACCACCCCTCTTTCCAGCTCTGCCCTCTCATTGTTTCTTCAGGGATGTTTTTAGGTGATTGGAATCACAGAACTGTAGGGGTTGGAGGGGACCTCTAGAAGTGATAATGTCCAACCTCTCTGCAAAGCTGGCATCTTACAGCACCCTCTTCTTGGTTGATTGTTCTGTGCTTCGGAGAAATTTGCAAGACAGAAAAGACAAAATGTTGTACGAGAATGAAACTGTGTAATGACAAATGGTGTTTTTGGAGCTGTTGGAGAGGGTCCAGAGGAGGCCACAAAGATGCTCAAAGGGCTGCAGCACCTCCCCTACAAAGACAGGTTGAGGGAGCTGGGCTTCATACGGTTTCTCCTTCTAAGTCAGATACCACAAGTGTCTTGGTTTGAAGGCTGGTAAAGCTCCAAATCTAAGCTCCTGTTTCACTTTCTTAAACCCCATTCTTTGTCACCACTTTTTTTCAACCCTTTTTTCCTTTTTAGTTTAATGAGAAATCTTTCCTTGTCAATCCTCAATGCGTTTCAAGGGCTGTGTAACCGACTGCCTTTTGGCATCCCTCAAATGTTACCATCTCGAGCAGCTGAAGTTAACATGTGCTCTATATTCTTCTTCCTCAGAAACAGAACGGGTGATAGGATTTGCATCAGTGGACCTTTCTCCTCTTCTCTCTGGCTTCCAGCTGGTGTGCGGGTGGTACAACATCACCGACTTCAGTGGGCAGTGCCGAGGTCAGATCAAAGTAGCAGTCTCTCCCCTTCAGAGCATAAATAACCTCAAAGAAGAAAGGCAGTCGAGGATCCGCACCCAGACTCCAAGCTCTGCGGTACGTTCTTTGCTTACTTATCCTGTGCACTGTCTGATTAGCTCAGCACTGACTCTGTGGGATTTTGAAGTAATGAGCAAACATAGCAACCTTCCTTACTACAGCGCATCAGTACTGGGTTAGGATATATATGTGTACTGGGGTCACTTTACCCTCCTTTCCACCAGTTCACTCTTCAGTGGGGTGAGGAGGGATCCAGCAGTCCTTCTCCTGTTACACATAATATGTGCTGTTGCTGAAAGCAAATAGGCAGAATTTTCCTTTCTTGTCTTTTCAGGATGAGGGGAAATGGCCTCAAGTTGCGCCAGGGCAAGTTTAGGTTGGATATTAGAAAGAACTTCTTTACAGAAAGGGTGGTTAGGGACTGGAATGGGATACACGTGGTTAGGGACTGGAATGGGATACACATGGTTAGGGACTGGAATAGGATACACATGGTTAGGGACTGGAATGGGATACACATGGTTAGGGACTGGAATGGGATACACATGGTTAGGGACTGGAATGGGATACACATGGTTAGGTACTGGAAGGGGCTCCCCAAGGAGGTGGTTGAATCGCCATCCCTGGATGTGTTTAAGAGCCGTTTGGATGTGGTGCTCAGGGATATGATTTAGCAGAGGGTTGTTGTTGTGGTGTTTCGTGGTTGTTTTTTAAGAGATAGGCTACTGGTTGGGCTGCGGTTGGACTTGATGATCTTCAAGGTCTTTTCCAACCTGAGTAATTCTATGATTCTATGATTCAACACGATGGTTTTTTATTATTATTTTATCTGATACTGCTTCCGGCGTGACTTTTTTTCTTGTTATTTGCCTCCTTTCCCTTGTTTGGGTGACTGTTCTATACAACAAAGCTGGAACTGGAAAATGTAAATCAGAAATTGTGGTTACAAAACAGGGTAGACTGGCAATCAGGCTTCCTACATACTGATAGCTGAATCTGCCTTTTAACAGATGTCTCTGAAATAAGCATGGTTGAACATCACTTTGGTTCAGCGCTGGAAAATCCTTTGAAAGTTTATATTTAAAATACGTCTGTTTGCTCAGCAAGATACTACCGCAATTTCTGTTTTCTCACTGAAGAAGACTCATGTGAGATGTTTCTTTCTTCTAGATGAAGGCCATCTTTCCAGCACTTCCCAGTAATGTTCCAAGCTTTTCCAAGCCTGTGTTGCCAAAGGAAACTGGAAGTTCTTCTCAAGAACCGTAAGTCAGCTGGCTGTGAGTCATTCTGATCCCCTGTACTGATCATTGGTGAGGCCTCACCTCGAGTACTGTGTCCAGTTTTGGGCACCTCAGCACAAGAAGGACATGGAGGTACTGGAGCAGGTCCAGAGAAGGGCAATGAGGCTCGTGAAGGGCTTGGAGAATCAGCCCTACGAGGAGAGACTAAGGAAGCTGGGGCTGTTTAGTCTGAGGAAGAGGAGGCTGAGGGGAGACCTTATTGCTGTCTGCCAGTACCTGAAAGGTTCTTACAGTGAGAGTGGGGCAGGTCTATTCTCACTAGAGACAAGTGACAGGACGAGGGGAAATGGCCTCAAGTTGCGCCAGGGCAAGTTCAGGTTGGATATTAGGAAGAACTTCTTTACAGAAAGGGTGGTTAGGTACTGGAATGGGATACACATGGTTAGGGACTGGAATGGGATACACATGGTTAGGGACTGGAATGGGCTCCCCAAGGAGGTGGTTGAATCTCCATCCCTGATGTGTTTAAGAGCCGTTTGGATGTGATGCTCAGGGATATGATTTAGCAGAGGGTTGTTGTGGTGTTGTTTCGTGGTTGTTTTTTAAGAGGTGGGGTACTGGTTGGGCTGCGGTTGGACTTGATGATCTTCAAGGTCTTTTCCAACCTGAGTAATTCTATGATTCTATGATTCTATGATCACTTCCAGGATGCAGAACTATGCATATCTGATAACACAAAGCCCTGTCAAAGGTCTTTCCCTGGGATGGAAAGATGATACTGATTTCCCTTTACCAGTGAGAGGGCAGCAACCTGGGGCCAGGTACATTCCTACAAAACCCAGGTTTTCTTCTCACTGATGTTTCATTTGCAAGCTGCTACTTTAGAACTTAGATTAGATTGTTACTAAAACTGGCAGTTGTTTCTTCCAGTTCTTTATAAGAATAAGAGTTCTTTGCAATACTAACTTAGAACTGAGTGTTACTTGCATATCCCCTTCATTTTGCCACGTCTCTTGTCCAAGCAGAGATTTCAGACTGCTTTCTATGTTTAAATGTAGGCCTGTTCGTAGCAGAACCAGTCCCTCTAAGGCACACACACCTCGTCATGAGGAGCACATGCAGAACGTGCGCAGGTTTCACGAGTCCTTGCAGCAAGCAGAAGGAAATGCACAACGGGCAGCCAGGATGGATTCGCTGTCCCTGTCATCACGTGCTTCTCTTCTGACTGCTCTCAGGTAAGGCAAAGCCGTAGATTTACAAAGCACAGCTTGAAACTTCAGAATTCCTGCACTGAATTTGAAAGAAAATGAAAAAATACAGGGACTGGTAAGAAAGTATCAGTGTAATTTACAGGAGGATGTTCTTTCACAGCAGGGTGCCTCTCTCCTTATTGGAAGCATTCATTTTTCTGCTGTCTAGATTCTGGACTTACAGATCAGGTCTACATTTTTGGAGAAGAATGTTTATTGTCTGCAGGAATGTCGGACTGAAAGAAACTTTCTCAGTTGTTCCATCACTTCTCCTGCCATTACAATCAATACATCTTAAAATACTCAGATCTTAATCAAGCTCAGTCTTCAAGTCAAGTAATACCCTTTCCTTTAAGACCTTTGCTGGAAGGTCATTGCAAATTCAACTTTGAATGAGTATGGTTAGGTTAGAGATGAGGAGAAAGTTTTTCCCCCAGAGGGTGGTGACGCACTGGAACAGGTTGCCCAAGGAGGCTGTGGATGCCCCATCCCTGCAGGCATTCAAGGCCAGGCTGGATGTGGCTCTGGGCAGCCTGGGCTGCTGGTTGGCAGCCCTGCATATGGCAGCAGGGTTGGAACTGGATGATCATTATAGTCCTTTTCAACCCAGGCCATTCTATGATTCTATGTTTAAAACTTGCTGCTTCTTTTTTTTGTTATAGTTCCCCATCTGAATTTGGTCTTGAGTAAACATCATCCTTTCCCATAGGTAGAGCAGCTTCAATGCTTACATATTGATATGTTTTACGGCACAAACCCTTAATATTGTGTTTGTGTATTTTCACGCTGTTGTCTAGAAGGATGATAGAATCATTCCGCCATCGTTTCTTGTTCTTTTTGTTCCTTACCTTTTTTCCACAACTGCTTACAGAAAAAACTTGAGTGAGCTGGATGAGGTTCAAAGATACTTCAGCCAGAAGCTGACCAGGTCTCTTCCTGACTTCAGTGATGGTAACAGATCCCAGCCAAGTCACGGAGAGCAGGAGAGTGATCATCAAGGCTTAAGGAACAGAGAAGTAGATCCCAACCGATGCCATCTTTTGAGAAAATCAAGTCAGCTGGTGTCCCAGGTCAGCAGCCTCATCAGTGGTAAGTTGTGGGTTAGTCTGGGGTTTTTGGTCAGGAGCTGCCTTGAAGCATCTTCAGATTCCTCAAGTGATGGAGACCAATTGCTGCTGTTGGTGGTCAACATACGTTGATCCGCTGAGAGAAAGCTTCAGAGAGATTTTCAAACTCCTGCCAAGAATTATAGCATTGAGTTGCAATATTCAAAAGGCAGATGAGATGGGAGTTAAGGCCTAAATTCCACTTCAATTTCAATGTCCAATAGAAAAAAGGGCTTAATTTTGTTTTAGCTCAACTGTTCAAACCACTGTGATTTTCTCACAGCTCTTGGAATAGCAAAATGACTAGGAACTGAAATGCTGTGCAGAGGAGGATTCTGAGGAGTACTGCCAGCTGGGCGGTTATTCTGGGCTGCTCCTGCCTGCAGGGAAACAACACTTCCAAGAGATGGAGCTGGAGTGGTGACGCACTGAACAGGTTGCCCAAGGAGGCTGTGGATGCCCCATCCCTGCAGGCATTCAAGGCCAGGCTGGATGTGGCTCTGGGCAGCCTGGGCTGCTGGTTGGTGACCCTGCACATAGCAGGGGGTTGGAGCTGGATGATCATTATAGTCCTTTCCAACCCAGGCCATTCTGTGATTCTATGATTTCATAAGTGTTGATAAGCTGAACCGAAAGCCAGAGAATAGCAGTGGAATATCAGTACAACTGTGTCTACTGAGCCACTAAACAAAGCTAGGGAAGCTAGAAGAAAAGCTGGTAGGATTATTATTACATTTCCCATCAGTGTTATTCCTCACTCCTTCCCCTGCAATCTGAGTAGCACAAACTGCTTTTAGTTGTTGCAAGCAATAGATATTGTTTCCATTTGCTGTAGGTGACATTCCACAAACTATTCTTTATATCAGAGTATCTTCTCTGCCCAGTTTTTTCTTTATATATATATAAATTTCAGGAGGTGTTTCTAGCCCTGTCCTCCTGATCGTTTCCTTTCTTCCTTTAGCATTTCTGTCCTTCTCCTGCCCTTGTAAGTGGCAGAACGTGGTCACATCAGCAGCTTTTGACAAAATTGCTGTGTTTGACTCCTAACCATTATTGCATATGTGATTTTCTGCTAGAAGCCCAGGTAAAAGATGAACCATTTCTCTCTGCATTTTCTGATGCCGTTTTCTATTAACTAGACTTGCAGACTATCACGAACAATACTAAAGACTCTTCTAACGTGAATCAAGACAGCAGCAGAAAGCTGGGTGCCCCTCATGTACCCAACCAGAAGGACAGAGATGACAGAGCCGATGTGTATCAAGGCCAACTGGGCTTGGACTCACGTGATGTCGGCAGTGATACCCAGCAGCCGTGCTCCTTTGAGAGATCAGTGCTTGGCAGACATGTGCTGCAGGAACTTCTCGACCAAGCTGTCCCTGAAGGAGAGCATCCAGCTGACTGCATCCAGGGAGATGGAGGAGCTTTTGCCCATCAGCCACACAGTGAAGAAGAGTACGAAGAAGACATTATAGAACCACGAACTCTTAATGAAATAACAACGCTGACGGACAGAACCAGTCCCTGGTCCAGTGTGCTCTCAGTAGAGCTGGGGGCTGACCAGCAGCCTGCAGATATGGAGCCTGAAGGCCAGCACTTGGTGGACACAGACTGTTTGAGGAAAGGGAGCAGCCGACGGAGCAGCACGTTGTCCAGCACACCACGAGGTGACAACAGAAGCTTGCTCACCTCTCTTAGCCCATGTATTAGCCCTCACACATTGCAGAGCAGTCCTTGGACAGGGGCTGAAGGCTTTAAGAGCTTGAGTAACGGCACAGAAACAGCTGACAAGGAGCTGGTTCAGCCTACTTGTTTATCAGAACTGCATCAGACAGTCAGCAGCCTGGTAGAAAATGGAAGTTACAGCTGGGACAGAACACTTAACACTAAGCAAGTAGAGCAGCAGCACACAGAGTTTCACACGGCCTCCAAGGAGCTACTGGAATTTCCAGGAGGCATTAGTCTGACTGCTCCAAAAGCCACAGCGAGAGAGGAGGAAAGCGGTGAAGTTTTAAATGAAGATCATGAAGTTGAGGAAAAAAGTGGTTCTGATGAGGTCTGTGGCAAGAGTGGAGCTGCCCAAGCAGGCTTGGAAAGGCACAGTGGCAGCTTGTCTGATGGCAGCAACAAAGACCCACTGGAAGAGTCAGGAAAGTCTGAGAAACCCAAAATGGTTTTGTATCCTTCTCTTTCCTTAAGCAGACATTGCATTCAAGGAGGTTCTTATCTTTTGGTTAGAGTTCAACAAAATGTTGTACGAGAATGAAGCTGTATAATGACAAATGGTATTTTGTTGGAGCTCTTGGAGAGGGTGCAGAGGAGGCCACAAAGATGTTCAGAGGGGTGCAGCACCTCCCCTACAAAGACAGGCTGAGGGAGCTGGGCTTGTTTAGCATGGAGAAGAGAAGGCTGCAGGGTGACCTCATTGTGGGCATCCAGTACTTGAAGGGAGCGTATAAACAGGAGGGGGAACGGCTGTTTGTGAGGGTGGGCAGTGATAGGACAAGGGGGAATGATTTTAAAGTGAGACAGGGGAGGCTTAGGTTGGATCTTAGGAGGAAGTTTTTCATGCAGAGGGTGGTGACGCACTGGAACAGGTTGCCCAAGGAGGCTGTGGATGCCCCATCCCTGCAGGCATTCAAGGCCAGGCTGGATGTGGCTCTGGGCAGCCTGGGCTGCTGGTTGGTGACCCTGCACACAGCAGGGGGTTGGAGCTGGATGAGCACTGTGGGCCTTTGCAACCCAGGCTGCTCTTTGATTCTATGAATCACTCAGGCTTCAGAAATGAGAAGCTCACTGTGTGGATCTTTGCAGGAGGAAGTTCTCTACAAATACTTTAAAGCAAGTTTGTGACCTGTGCTTTGTGAGTCCAGGTGAGAGACCCAAGCATTCAAAGTGATACCATATTGCTGAAAATGGTTGAGTTTCACCACCTGGAATCAATTAGCCCCTGTTACAAGAGGCTCATTCCCAGTCCTCAGCTCCTGTGAAGCTTTGTGCCATTGCACACCACCAAAGGTTGTTTCTTAACAGCCCTGCTCAGATCTGATCCTGTTGTTGTTCCCAACTTCTTCCTCCCACCCCAGCAGATGGAAGCTTCCATGAGGATGCTCAGCAGTTCTTCTCACCCTCCCACAGTAAGTATAGGACATCCTTTCCTTTATTGTTCTGCTTGATGTAGTGCAGTTTTTAAATCACTGAGTAATGGCTTGGGTTGGAAGGAGCCTCAAAAGTCATCTAGCACTTCTTCCTTTCCTTCTTTGCCTGGCAGTGCTGAGGTTGTGACAGTTTCTACACCATGGTAAGTCTTTCTGACCCCTCTTCTCTCAGAGAGGATGGATGTCAGCATTGTGGCTGTGTTGTTAGTGACCCTTCTGCCTCTGTGTTGCAAGAGGTTACTTGGTTATTTTGAGGTCTAAGCGTGATTCTTTTGCAGTCGCAGCAGGGCTGTCGATGTGGATCTCAGTCCTGCACCAGCTGGGCTATTTATTTGCCTCCTGCAGAAAAGACAAAGTATTTATTTCTCTCACTGTGACCTGTGGAACAAACGCTGCGAGGAACGTTTGTATAATCACAAACAGCTTGTTTGATTAAACAGAACAAAATTAAGCAGGATCTAATAGCTCTGAAGGCGTGGAAGCTGCTTGTGGTTAATAAATATCTTTGCATCCCAGGTAAAATGCATGAATTTTTGCTGTTTTGCATTGTTAAGTCTTATGTAAAACAGATTAATGTTTTTAATGCCTTTTTCTAAAGCCCTTGTCTCTTGTTCCTGGTGGAAACACAGAGCTCTATCAGAGCTGTCATGGTCAGAACACACTTCCAACACCCCTAGATATGATCTGACTGATACCCAGCCTGCAGTGTGTCTCGGTGCTCACTGAGCACGCTTCCCATGCTACATCCAAATATCTCAGCTGAAATCCAAAGCAGAATCCCAGATGTGTTTCTCCTTTGGAGTTCACTGTGTTCCCTTCTGTCCATACCCACTTGTGCTGTATCTCGCTGCCATGCCCGCCTTCCAAGTTCTGCTTTCTCTGAAGGGTTTCTGCTTCTTCCTGGGAGCACTTTATCCTTCACTATGCTTCCAAATCACCCCCCAGGCCCGTGATTCAGCGCTGATTCTAATTATACTTGAATTCCTCCGTGCCCCGCTAAGCTGAGCGGCTACAAACACCACACCCTTGAAAGAGATTAATAACTGGGGAGAGTATTATCAAAGCCCTGTTTGGATATTGCTGACGTTGAACTTGTTGAATTCTGTGGTTAGCAACAGCCCATCTTTTGCAGTAGCACTTGGAAGCGTCTGTTGAGAGAGGACCCAGTCCGGTGTTGTGCAGCCACCACGAGAACAGGATGTTTTCTGCTCGTGTCAGTGGGACACCGCGGTGCAGGAAAACTGCTCTCTCATATTTATGTTGAGAGCACGAAGAACATCACTTTCTAAATCGGGGTTCGTTTGGTTTCCACGCAGCTCAGCAAACACCGCGCATGGCAGTGGGGCTGAAATGTGAGCTGCTCCCATCTGCAGGTCAGCAATGCCCTGCCCCACTCACATGGCAGTTGGCAAAGCTCGGTGTGATCCTGACACCTCCTGCTGCCTGGCTCCCTGCTTTCCCTCTCTTTTACACATCATGAAGGAGTAGCGCTGAGGAGGCAAAGCGGGACGATGTGCCAAAAGAGAAGGCAGTGTTTTGAGACAGAAAAGGGTTTTCTTGTGGATCTGCAGCAGCTCATGGACCTGAGTTCTGCAGATGCGAGTGCTTCTAGACCATTTTTTCTCCACATCTCAACCCCTGGTTCCTGAGGTCTTTGCTCACTGTGGTCTACCGGTACTTGAAGGGAGCGTACAAACAGGAGGGGGAGCAGCTGTTTGTGAGGGTGGGCAGTGATAAGACAAGGGGAGGTTTAGGTTGGATGCTGGTTGGTGACCTTGCATATAGCAGGGAGTTGGAGCTGGATGAGCACTATGGGTCTTTGCAACCCAGTCCGTTCTATCATTCTATGATTCCCAGCTTCCCTGCCCCACACTTGTCACTGCTGTCTGCCTGCTCCAGCATCTGGCGCTCCCCTCCTGCCCCTTCTCAAGTTCAGCAGCTCTGCACTTGTCCTCTCAGCCCTTCTCCTGATATAACCTGGGGAAAATTACCCACAGCTCTGGTTCAATTTAGCAGCATCCCACACTGTATCACAGCTACCATAAAGCTACAACTCTTTTATCGTAGCCATGGTGTAGGTGGACCACATTTCTGACCTCACTTCTCCTCCCTCTTTGCCTTTACTGCATTCGTGTACTCAGTTCTATTTTATTTACCACTGCTGAGAATCCAGGGCAGAAGTTTAGTCCCTCTGGACATTGTCATTCTCAGAGCGTCTCAGTCTGCTTGTGGGAAGTTGTTTGGGGGGGAAAAAGGGGGTATTTGGAAATCTGGAGAGTGTTATATCGTCATATATACATATATGTATTTTTTATCTCTTCTATGAATATTCCAAAAGGATCAGAAACGTGCATTGAAAAAAAACAGTATTCATCAGTAATATTTTAGTGTTATTTCACATCATGGATGTGTTTCGGTTGAAGTTAGAGAAAATACGTTTATGACATTAACTTAAGGCACATTAACTTAAGAGCTTTTAGCAGTTCTAAATGCAGACAGCAAAAGTGCTTGGTTGTCATGTTGCTTCTTTGTTCCCAACACCCTCAGTTGTGATGTTGGTTTGTGCTCTGTTCCCAACACCCTTCCTTGGTTGTTAGGTTGGTTCTTTCTTTGTTCCCAACATCCTCCCTTGGTTGTGATGCTGGTTCTTTGTTCCCAGCACCCTCCCTTGGTTGTGATGTTGGTTCTTTGTTCCCAACACCCTCCCTTGGTTGTGATGTTGGTTCTTTGTTCCCAACACCCTTCCTTGGTTGTGATGTTGGTTCTTTCTTTGTTCCCAACACCCTTCCTTGGTTGTGATGTTGGTTCTTTGTTCCCAACACCCTTCCTTGGTTGTGATGCTGGTTCTTTGTTCCCAACACCCTCCCTTGGTTGTGATGCTGGTTCTTTGTTCCCAGCACCCTCCCTTGGTTGTGATGTTGGTTCTTTGTCCCCAACATCCTTCCTTGGTTGTGATGTTGGTTCTTTGCTCCCAACACCCTCCCTTGGTTGTGATGTTGGTTCTTTGTTCCCAACACCCTCCCTTGGTTGTGATGTTGGTTCTTTGTTTCCAGCACCCTTCCTTAGTTGTTAGTTTGGTTCTCACTCTGTTCCCAACACTCTCCCTTGGTTGTGATGTTGGTTTATAATCTCTTCTCGACACCCTTCCTTGGTTGTAACATTGCTCTGTTCCCTTTCCAGGCGCAGCCATTAAAGCTCTTTTTACATACTCTGGTTACTCGGAGGACAGAGCTGAGGCTTTATCCAGTATAAACGTCCTCTTAGCCTGCTGAGCAGAAGCACCAATGCTTTCTATCCTTTTCCTGATCAGAAAAAGCAGAGCAGGTGGCTGCGTTGCTGCACCCACTTGGGGCCAGGCGCGCTGCCCGCTGTTTGACGCAAACCTTTTGCTGCCCAGAAACAGAAGCAGGTGTGAGGTCACCCCGTGGGAAGTCTGTAGCCTGTTAACACAGATCTGTTTGCTCTTTGTTAGCGCACACAACCAGACCTGCTGCACCACGGAACTGCAGTGCAATTTGCTCCCAGGTTACCAAAACTCTCTGACTTTGGAATGAGGAAACCCTCCCAACCCCTACAAAAATGCTCAGAAATCCATTTGCTTCACCCAAATCCCTGTCATGCAGCAACCAGAGAACCCTGGGCTGGTTTAAGTATCCCGCTGTGCCGTGGCCATCTCTATAAAAAGAAAGGTGAAGGGTGATCTGGACCGAACTCCTCTTCCTCTGGGCTTTTTGACGGGGTGCTGAGCATGAGATACTTGGCGCCAGTGACAGCATTGGCGTGGGGACAGAGAGAGAGAGAGCCAGGAGCATTGCCTGTGCTTGGGCATAGCAAGGAATGGTGTAAACACGCCTCAGACTCCGTGCTCTGGAAACTATGCAGAAGGTTAAAGTTGAGCCTGCGTGGAGCCGCAAAAAGGAGCATCTCTGAAGCGTGGCAGGAATGGCTCCCTGCGTGCTGCACCTGGAAGGAATGTGATTTCCCAGGGCTTGCAGCTCCGTCTCTGCAAGCTGGGAATGCTTTGTGGCCACGTCAGTTCACAGCTGTGCAATAGGAAGAGCGGAATAGAAAGAAGAGCTGCTGAGCCTCTTGTTAAGGTTGGAAATCCTTTCTTGGAAAGGTTCTTAAGGACACACACACTGCTGCAAACAGACACGGTGTGAAAAGGCAGGAGGGTTTTACTTGCTTCTGTCAGAACGAGCACAGTCTGTTTGGGAAGCACACCTTCTGTGTGGCAACTGGGAGCATACAGACCACCATCCACCATCAGGGACGTCATAACACAGGGAGCATAACAAAGGGAAGCAGCATCAGTGAACATCTTCGGGGGTGACACAGGCAGTGGGATGGAGGGCATCCTCAGTGCTCTGCAGGTGACACCGAGCTGAGTGGTGCACTCGAACAGCAGAGGGAAGGGATGCCATCCAGAGGAACCTGGGCAGGATGGAGAGGTGTTCCCAAGCCAACCTCATGCAGTTCAACGAAGCCAAGTGCAAAGTCCTGCACCTGCATTGGGGCAATCCCCAACAGATGGAGCTTGGGCAGAGAATGGCTGGAGAGCAGCCCTGAGGAGAGGGATCTGGGGCTGTCGATGGATGGGAGACTCACTGTGAGCCAGCAGTGTGCGCTGGCAGCCCAGAAGGCCAACGGTGTCCTGGGCTGCATCAAGAGAAGGGTGAGCAGCAGGGACAGGGAGGTGATTCTGCCCTCTGCTCTGCTCTTGTGAGAGCCCACCTGCAGCACTGCGTCCAGATCTGGGGCCCCCAACACGAGAAGGACGTGGAGCTGTTGGAGAGGGTCCATTGGAGGGCCCTGAAATGATCAGAGGGCTGCAGCACCTCCCCTATGGGGACAGGCTGAGAGAGCCGGGGCTGTGCAGGATGGAGAAGAGAAGGATCCAAGGAGATGTTATAGCGACCTACCAGGACCTGGAGGGACCTACAGGAAATCTGCTCCTGAACAAGAGCTCATTCAGGTTTGAGAGGACCTCTGAGATCTCTATCCTTCCCCCACCACATCCCCAGTGCCCCATCTACACACGTCTCATAATGGACAGTTCTGTTGCATTACGTTCCCCATAGCCTGTTTTCCTGGGCAGTCTGGATCCTTTCATTCCGTTATTCACACAACCAGATGAATTCGGCCGTGAGATTCAGGCTTCTCTCTGTCTCCATTTACCTCATCAGGAGCAGCAGGGCTGCCCATAGGCAAAGGCTGAGGGTTATCAGCGCACTGCTCTGTGCAGAATGTTCTCAGGTTCTTTTGCTGAGCACAGCCATCATTAGGGCCGCTGCTGGGGGATGCAATGCAGGTGAAGGCTTTGGAGCTGTGCCTGGCGCCGGGGCTCAGCTTTGGCTGCAGCAGCACTGCAGAACGTTTAGGTTTTGTTCCCTCTCTCTGCAGAGCGGGGCTGCGTTGGGATCCATCCCGTACCGAAGGCTGCCGCAGAGGCCGGCCCTGGTCCCGGCTGAGCTCTCGGAGGAGGAAGCCAGGAGGATCGCCAGGATCTTCTCTGCTCGGCTCTGCGGGAAGGAGTAGCGTGGATGGATGGGGGTGTGGGTGAGCAGCCCACGGAGCAGCTGATTCCTGGCACAGAGACTGCTTGGGGAGAGCAGGTGGGAGCAGCAGGGCTCGGCCTCTGGCCCTTAATTGGCCTCATTAGGGCTTACTTAGAAGGAGCGGAAGCTGGTGGCCAACCAAGGGCAGATCCCAGGTGAGGTTCAGCCCCCTGCTGGCCAACCCATTGGCTGCCTTTGTTCTTCAGTTCCCCAACGGTCGCGATGTGTTTCTATGCACTTTTATACAACAACGTGGGTAAAACACCCCATTTTGGGGCGCATCCTTGGCCCGAAGGATGGCGAACGTGAACAAATTGCCATCCTGGAGGAGAGCAGGGAGCTGCTGCATCGCCTGCCCGCACATGGGGCTGGGATAGGAGCTCCCTTCCCTCCTCATGGCCATTAATCCAGCCTGAGGATGCTGTAAAATGATTCGTACAAAAGGGTTTGCACTGAAACGCTGAATGTTTATGTTATAAATTATATTGTAAATTATCTTTGTACATTCCTGCGCCGCATCCCCGTGCCTTAAAATGTGCTGTTACGGCCGCGCCACTGTTGGAGAGCTGGTTGTGTTTCAATAAAGTGATGCCCGTTTCTGGCCCAATGGGTCTGAATACCTGCAAACAGAGCAGGTGGAGCAGAGCGAGATGAGGGGGGTCCTGGTGGTGACCCTAAAGGTGGAGATGGGGCCGCCCTGGCAGCACCGTGACCACGTGGCTGTTTTAAGAAAGCAGAAATAAAGGGTTTTATTGACTTCTCACCCCATTCCGGAGCTGCTTCTCATCCCCGCAGCCTTCATGTGTCACTGTCTGCCGAATGGGACGGTGGTTTTGTTGCTTTGCGCCCCGTGGATGTGAACTCCGGGTTCCTGCCGCTGCTCCATGTGAGCGCGGGGGACACGTGGAGGTGGCTGCGGTGCAGGAAATCCTTGTGGTAAACAAACCCAGGCCTGGCAGCTGTGTGGGATTAATGACCGCCTGGTGCTGGGGACAGAGGGTCCGTCCCAGCCTCCCAAGCAGACCGGATCGTGTTTTCCAGTGCTGCTCCCCCAAAGCTTTGGCGCGGGGACTGAAATGCCGTCACCCCTCGGGGCTGCCAGGTGGCCCCACTCTCAGCAGCTCAAGTGCCAACTGGGGGACGGGGCTGTGCTGCCACCCGATCCCCGCAGCCTCTGGAATGTCCCTTGTGTTCTATATAAGTGCGGCAGGAGCTGGAGCTCAGGTGAGACGGGGACACGGAGCCGAGCAGCCGCGGTAAGGCCCTGAGGGACACCAGGGGTCAGCAGGCTGCTCCAAGCCTTGGTTTCCCTAAGGATGCAGCAAAACAGAGCGGGATTTGATTCTGTGCTTGTCTGAAACCAACCAGAGCCGTGGCAGCCAACTGTCGTCTCCATCTGTGAGCCTGGAGCCCCGTAGGACGCAGCGTCCCACCGCCAACCTTTGCGTTCCCTCCCAGCCGTCATGGTGGGCCTGAAGCCCCCCGAGGTGCCCCCCACGGCCACCGTGAAGTTCTTCAGCGCCGGGACGGCCGCCTGCATTGCTGACATCTGCACCTTCCCACTGGACACGGCCAAAGTGCGGCTGCAGGTAAAGCCCCAGGAACCCCGCGGGCAGATGGAGCTCCCACAGTGCCGGGAGCCACCGCGGCGATGCCACCCAGCGGGGACAGCGGTGGCACAGAGGGCAGGGTGACGCTGTGGGCACCCCACAGATCCAGGGCGAGGTGAGGATCCCACGCAGCACCAACACGGTGGAGTACCGGGGTGTGCTGGGCACGCTGAGCACCATGGTGCGGACTGAAGGGCCCCGCAGCCTTTACAGCGGGCTGGTGGCCGGGCTGCAGCGGCAGATGAGCTTCGCCTCCATCCGCATCGGGCTCTACGACTCTGTGAAGCAGCTCTACACCCCAAAAGGGGCTGAAAGTGAGTGCGGGGGGGGCTGGGAACCAACTCCTGTTTCGTATCCCAACCTGGTGTGCAACTGTCCCAATGGACGCCAACCCATCCCAGTGGGGGACCAACTCACCCCAGTTGGAACCAGTCATGGGAATGGGGACCAAGCCACTCCAGTGGGGGACCAATTCATCCCAGTAGGGATAACCCACCCCAGTAGGGGACCAACCCACCCCAATGGGCACCAACCCATCCCAATGTGGGACCAACTCATCCCAGTAGGGACCAACTACCTCAATGGGGACCGACCTAGCCCAAGCATGCAGAACCCAGCCCCAAATGCACCCCCAAAATGCACCCCCAAGGCCCAGAGTCACCCCCCCTCCCTACCTGTGGCACGGGATGGGGTCCCCAACATGTGCCCTCCCCAGGCACGGGGCTGCTGGCTCGGCTGCTGGCAGGATGCACCACGGGGGCCGTGGCCGTGACCTGCGCCCAACCCACCGACGTGGTCAAGGTGCGATTCCAGGCTCTTGGGGCGCTGCCAGAGAGCAGCCGTCGGTACAACGGCACCGTGGATGCCTACAGGACCATCGCCAGGGAGGAGGGAGTGCGTGGGCTGTGGAGAGGTAGGAGATGGGATGGGATGGGATGGGATGGGATGGGATGGGATGGGATGGGATGGGGATGGGATGGGATGGGATGGGATGGGGATGGGATGGGATGGGATGGGATGGGATGGGATGGGATGGGATGGGATGGGATGGGGTGGGATGTGCTGGGATGGGATGTGTTGGGATGGGGTGAGATGGGATGGGAAGGGATGGGATGGGATGGGATGGGATGGGACGGGACGGGACGGGACGGGACGGGAAGGGATGGGATGGGATGGGATGGGATGGGATGGGATGGGATGGGATGGGATGGGATGGGATGGGATGGGATGGGATGGGATGGGGTGAGATGGGGTGAGATGGGGTGAGATGGGGTGAGATGGGATGGGATGGGATGGGATGGGATGGGATGGGGATGGGATGGGATGGGATGGGGATGGGATATTATGGGATGGGATGGGATGGGGTGGGATGTGTTGGGATGGGATGTGTTGGGATGGGGTGAGATGGGATGGGAAGGGATGGGATGGGATGGGATGGGATGGGATGGGATGGAGTGGGAAGGGATGGGATGGGATGGGATGGGATGGGATGGGATGGGATGGGATGGGATGTGTTGGGATGGGGTGAGATGGGATGGGATGGGATGGGATGGGATGGGATGGGATGGGATGGGATGGGATGGGACGGGACGGGATGGGATGGGATGGGATGGGATGGGATGGGATGGGATGGGATGGGATGTGATGTGATGTGATGTGTTGGGATGGGGTGAGATGGGATGGGATGGGATGGGATGGGATGGGATGGGATGGGATGGGATGGGATGGGATGGGATGGGATGTGTTGGGATGGGGTGAGATGGGATGGGATGGGATGGGAAGGGATGGGATGGGATGGGATGGGATGGGATGGGGATGGGATGGGATGGGATGGGATGGGATGGGATGGGATGGGATGGGATGGGATGGGATGGGATGGGATGGGATGGGATGGGATGAGATGTGTTGGAATGGGGTGGGAAGGGATGGGATGGGGTGGGGTGGAAGAGAAGAAAGTGGTGAGGAAGGTAGATGGGATGGCATGGCATGACATGAGGATAGGGATGGAACAGAAAAGAGGATGGGAATGGCATGGGATGGGAACAGGACTTGTAGCATCAGAGGAGTTTGGGTGGGAACTCAGCCCCCCCAGCCTCAACCCCTCCATGGGCAGGGACACCTCCTGGTGTCCATGGCTCCATCTGTGGCTTCAGGCATTGCCAGAGGCACCCACAGCTCTGGGCATCAGTGCCAGGGCCCCCCTTAAAGGTGAGGGATCTCTAGGAGAACTTGAGGGATGTGGCACTGAACAACGCGGTCAGTGGGTTGGTGGGGCCGGGTTGGGGTTGGACTTGGGGATCTTGAAGGGCTTTTCCACGCTTAATGATTCTACAAGCCCCATCTCTCAGCCCTGAATAGAGATGAGGGATGGGGATGGGGCTGAGGACAGGGCCGGTGGCATTGGGGCACCCAGCAGGCCGTGGGCCCCATCCCAACAGCACCAACCTCCCCACAGGGACGCTGCCCAACATCGCCCGCAACGCCATCATTAACTGCGGCGAGCTCGTCACCTACGACCTCATCAAGGACGCGCTGCTGCGGGCACAGCTGATGACGGGTGAGGATGGGACCGAAAGCACGGCCCCGCGTGCCATCCCCATCCCCAAAGCCCTCACACCCCCATCCTGCCCTACAGACAACATCCCCTGTCACTTCGTGGCCGCTTTCGGGGCTGGATTCTGCGCTACGGTGGTGGCGTCACCGGTGGATGTGGTGAAGACGCGGTACATGAACGCCAGCCCCGGGCAGTACCGCAACGTGCCGAGCTGCCTGCTGGCCCTGCTGCTGCAGGACGGCGTCGCCGGTCTCTACAAGGGGTGAGTGCTGCTACACCAGCCCCGTACTGCCACCATGGCACACAGCGCCGACCGCGGCCGTCCCCTCCAATGCTGCCATCCTCACTGCAGGTTCGTCCCCTCCTTCCTGCGCCTCGGCTCCTGGAACGTGGTGATGTTCATCTCCTATGAGCAGCTGCAGCGCCTGGTGATGCTGGCCCGGTCTGCACCCCCCTGATCAGCCCCCAGCCCCAACTCGTCAGCGCTGATGAGCTGCAGCAGTCAATTATATTAATTGCCAAAGCGGCGGGGAAGGGAGACAGCAAAGGTCCCCCCTGAGCCTACGGGATGAGAGGGACCAAAGGTGGCTATGTGAGGGACCAGCGGCAGGAGAACAGACAGAGGGGGAGGATGGAGGTGTCCGGATGGAGGTATCTGGATGGAGGTGTCCGGATGGAGGTGTCCGGATGGAGATGTCCAGATGGAGGTATCTGGATGGAGGTATCTGGATGGAGGTGTCTGGATGGAGGTGTCTGGATGGAGGTGTCTGGATGGAGGTGTCTGAATGGAGGTGTCTGGATGGAGGTGTCTGGATGGAGGTATCTGGATGGAGGTGTCCACAGCGGAGCAGCGAGAGGAAGGAAGAAGGCCTTGAGGTTTTCCAGTTGGGAACTTCCCAGCAGCAGTGGGACAGACGGGTGGGGAGGAGCATTATGGGATGGGGGATGCGGTGAGTCCGGGTGTTCCTCACTGATGCTTCAAATAAATCACCCCTATGGGGTCTGTCTCAGCAGGACTTGGGGCTCTGTCACCTTCTCTTTATTAGAGGGGTTTTAGAGGTGGGGTTTTACTCCCGGTCCGGAGCCGCTGTTGGGTTCCAGCCCTCGTGGTTTCCTCCTCAATGATTCTGGTCTTGCCAAAGGGGAGCAGCCCAACAGCGGGGAGCTGCAGTGCAGAATGAAGGGAGGAGGGCAGCGTTTGGTGCAGCAGGACACGAGGGGAGCAGAGCCAGGCTGTTGGGAGCCCCGTTCTTACCTCAGTCTCAGCAGTGGCGGCCTCAGCAGGAGGAAAGCGGGGGGTGGCAGCTCCTAGGGCAGCAGCGCTCTCCTCAGGAGCAGCTTCTTGTTGGGGGTGAGGTGTCTGGGGAAGCTGACGTTGAAGCGGATGAGGAGGTCGCCCTTTTGGCGCGGGTCCTTCAGCAGCGGCATCCCCTCCCCAGGCACCACTTTGCAGTAAGTGGGGCTGTAAAGCGAGAGGGAGCTGAGAATGGCCCCGTCTTTGCCTCTCCAAGCACCCTCAGTGTGAGCAGAGCATAGTGGGACTCCACCTGCAGGCCGGGAGCCCCCAGCTTGCTCCCAAAGCTCTTGGAGCACCCAAGAAACCCAAGCAGAGCAGCTGGCAGCCCGCAGAGGTTCCTCCTGCAGCGCCCATTTGCCTGCAGCTCTGCACCCCCCCCCGACTCACTGCACGATGTCGTTGATGGGGATGCTCAGCAGCCGCCCGTCCAGCGTCCTCACATCCACCGTGCAGCCAATCAGCGCCTGCAGACACAGAGCAGGACCCCGAGCTGCAGCTGCAGCCACACAGGGCCCCCCATCCTTAACCGTGTGGGTGAGGAGGCAGCCAAGGAGGACAACTCCTATAGGGACCAAAGGGGCCGAGGCTCCGAACCCGGCGCTGTCCTCCCTCTGCACGTTTTGCAGCTGCTGGCTGAAGGCAAAAGGCAGCTGGACGTCCCCTCCCTTTGCTCCTCACCTTTCCCAGGGGGATGCTGGCCACGTAAATGAGGTCGTCGTTGTTTCTTTTAAACCTCGGGTGAGGTTTCTCTTGGATCACGAAGATGATGTCGGCTGGAATGACGTTTGGGCCCTAAAAAAGGGGAGGGTGGGAAAGGAGGTCTGCGAATGGGTTTATGGACCCAGCTCACAACTTCAGGCCACAGAGGTTACCTGGTCTCCTTCCTTCTCAAAGGTGATCCTGGTGCCCTGCTTCCACCCCGGCTGCACGTCGATGATCAGGATCTTGTCCCTGATGGTGCTCGTTTGACCGTCTTCGTTCATCACCTGCAGGGTGGATGAGTTTGGGGGGGGATAGCAGGGAAACTTCTGCTGTCAGAACAGCTCCAGGCCGGGCTGGATGCACCCTGGGCAATACAATCTGCTCCCCCTGCCTGGCACAAGCTCCCTCACCGTCCTTACCCGACGGGAGATCTTCATCTTCTTGGTGCAGCCAAAGAAAAGGTCTTCAAGGGAGACGTGGAGTTCCCACACCATCGGGGGGTCCTGCTTCATCACACCCCTTCCTCGCAGCCCTCCAAAGGGCAGGGTCACCTCCAAGCCATCCTTGGTGAAGAACTCTGCATGGGGCAGCATTCCCGGGGTGAATGAGAGAACAAAACTTGCAGCAGAGAGGAGATGGAGATGAGATGACGGGGATGTATTACACTCAGAGCGTGCTGAGACCACAGCACTGCACAGAGCTGCGGGTGCCCCAGCCCTGGAGGTGCCGTAGGCCACAGATGGGCCCTGGGCAGCCTGAGCTGGGGGCACCCATAACAAGGGATGGAGCCGAGGGGGCTTTGAGGTCTGTTAGGAAGAAGTTGAGGGGCTGGTGGTGAGCACAGCAATAAAAGGGCACAGGCTGCCCCAGGGATGGCAGCAGAGCAGCCACCCACCTGCAAAAGGGTTGTGTCCTCCAAAGAACTCCTTGAAGACTTTGTAGGGGTCGTTGTGGAAAACATAACCAGGAGTCCAGGCATCCTCACTGTCGGACCCCACGGGGACGCCGCCTTTGAGACCTTCTTCACCAAACCTGTCGTAGATGCCTCTTCTTACAGCTGGGGGACAAGGAGAGATTGGGAACAGCCATCTTACTGAGAGAAGGATGCCCTCAGAGCGGCCCTGAGGAGAAGGAGGTGGGAGTTCGGGTAGAGAAAAGCAGGATATGAGCCAGCCATGAGTAAGGCCAGCAGGGCTGCACCAAGAGATGGGGGAAATAGGCAGGAAGGGAATGTCCCCTTCTGTCTGCCCCCATGAGGACCCCCCCATGTGGAGCACTGCATGCAGAACTGGGGCTCCCAGCACAGGAGGGACGTGGGGTTGTGGGTCCAGAGGAGGGCATGGGGGTGCTCAGAGCACCTCGCTATGGAGACAGGCTGAGGGAGCTGGGGGTGTTCAGCCTGGAGGCTGTAAGGAGACATCACTGTGTCTTTCCAGTGCCTAAAGGGAGCTGATGAATAGGAGGGAAGAGGGACCTGTCACACAATCTAATAGCGATAGGACAAAAGGGAATGGCTTTAAACTAAAAGAGGGGACATTTAGGTTAGATGTGAGCAGGAAATTCTTTTTCCCAGAGGCATCGAGGCTCCGGCTCTGCTGCCCAGAGCTGTGGGTGCACATCCCTGGAGACAACAAGGCCATGGATGGGTGCTGGGCAGCCCGAGCTGAATAGGAAGGTATGGGGAGGCTTTAAAGTGAGACAGGGCAGGTTTAGGTTGGATCTGAGGAGGAAGATTTTCACCCAGAGGCTGGTGACGCACTGGAACAGGTTGCCCAAGGAGGCTGTGGATGCCCCATCCCTGCAGGCATTCAAGGCCAGGCTGGATGTGGCTCTGGGCAGCCTGGGCTGCTGGTTGGTGACCCTGCACACAGCAGGGGGTTGGAGCTGGATTTGCACTGTGGGCCTTTGCAACCCAGTCCGTTCTATGACCCTATGGAGCTCAGCCCCCACTGCTTACGGTCGCTCAGCACATCGTAGGCCTCCGCCAACATCCTGAACCGCTCCTGCGTTCCCGGCTCCCTGCATTTCTGCGGGTGGTTCTCCAAGGCCAACAGCCGGTACCTGCGCGGGGAGGAGCAGAGCGCGGCCTGCAGCCCCGGCCAGGCCCGGAGATGGGATTGAAGCAACCGGCCGCCCCCCACCCGCCCCCCCCCCCCCACGTATCCATCCCCCCCTCACGCCTTCTTAATGTCGGCGTCCGTGGCGTCGCGGCCCAGCTCCAGCACGGCGTAGTAATCCTGCCCCATGGCGGCGCCGTCGCTATGGTTACGCAGCCCCGCGGATGGGTCACCATAGCAACGGTTGTAGGCCGCACTTCCGGCTCTCCGATACATTTCCGGTTCCGTGTGCGCGGAGCACGATGGGAGTTGTAGTTCTTTCGGCTCGCGGCCGCCATTTTGTGGATCCAACCACCCAATCCGACTTTTCCTCCACACAAACCCTATGAAAGCGGCTTTATTTCAGCCCACAGCCTCGCTTTAACTCCCAACCCACCCCCAAAAGGCAGCACTCAGCCCCACGACGGATAAAAACGGGCTGGAACGGGCCGAGCTGAGCAGCTCACAGCCATAATGGAGCAGCAGCATCATCCCGGCCCTCCCTCCCAGCCCTCATCGCACACACGGCCATGTTGCTCACAGCCCCCCTTCCCCATCCCCTACATGTCGCCCAGCTGGTACCGCCGCACCACGGCGTCCCTGCAGCACGTGTAGATCTGCTTCTCCCATGGAGCAACCTGAAACAAGGGGGGAGAAATGCAATAAGCCAATAAAGCCTCTGACACTGTCTCCCATGGGATTCTCCTGCAGAAGCTGGCAGCCCGTGGCTTGGATGGGTGCACTCTGGGCTGGGTAAGGAGCTGGCTGCAGGGCCGAGCTCAGAGAGTGGTGGTCAATGGAGTTAAATCCAGTTGGAGACCAGTCACGAGTGGTGTTCCCCAGGGGTCGGTGCTGGGGCCTGTCCTCTTCAACATCTTTATTGATGACCTGGATGAGGGCATCGAGTGCACCCTCAGTAAGTTCGCAGATGACACTAAACTGGCTGGGAGTGTGGATCTGCCTGGGGGTAGCGAGGCCCTACAGAGGGATCTGGACAGGCTGGAGAGCTGGGCTGAAGCCAATGGGATGAGGTTCAACAAGAGCAAATGCCGGGTCCTGCACTTCGGCCACAACAAGCCCAGGCAGCGCTATAGGCTTGGGACGGAGTGGATGGAGGACTGTGTGGAGGAAACGGAGCTGGGGGAACTGATTGATGCTCGGCTGAACATGAGCCCACAGTGTGCCCGGGTGGCCAAGAAGGCCAACGGCATCCTGGTGTGTATCAAGAATGGCCAGCAGGACTAGGGAAGTCATCCTGCCCCTGTACTCAGCATTGGTGAGGCCTCACCTCGAGTACTGTGTCCAGTTTTGGGCACCTCAGCACAGGAAGGACATGGAGGTACTGGAGCAGGTCCAGAGAAGGGCAACGAGGCTCGTGAAGGGCTTGGAGAATCAGCCCTACGAGGAGAGACTAAGGAAGCTGGGGCTGTTTAGTCTGAGGAAGAGGAGGCTGAGGGGAGACCTTATTGCCGTCTGCCAGTACCTGAAAGGTTCTTACAGTGAGAGTGGGGCAGGTCTCTTCTCACTAGTGACAAGTGACAGGACGAGGGGAAATGGCCTCAAGTTGCGCCAGGGCAAGTTCAGGTTGGATATTAGGAAGAACTTCTTTACAGAAAGGGTGGTTAGGTACTGGAATGGGATACACATGGTTAGGGACTGGAATGAGATACACATGGTTAGGGACTGGAATGGGATACACGTGGTTAGGGACTGGAATGGGATACACATGGTTAGGGACTGGAATGGGATACACATGGTTAGGGACTGGAATGGGATAAACAGGGAGGTGGTTGAATCGCCATCCCTGGATGTGTTTAAGAGCCGTTTGGATGTGGTACTCAGGGATATGATTTAGCAGAGGGTTGTTAGAGATGGGGTACTGGTTGGGCTGCGGTTGGACTTGATGATCTTCAAGGTCTTTTCCAACCTGGGTAATTCTATGATTCTAAAGCAGGGGGGAGAACAGCAGCTCTCTGCTATGGGTGTGAGGAGAAGCACAGAGAGCCCACAGCACTGCTGCTGCTCCCAAAGTACCCTCACAGCTTCGGTTTGCTCTCTGAGAATGGACTTCTCCCATCCATCGTTACCATGAGTTTGGATGCTGCTGAGTTTGATAGGATGAGAAGTCAAGGCCTCACATTGCACCCAAGGAAGGGTCAGGTCAGCTTTATGATCCCCTGAGTTCTGCAGGTCCAATTTTATGATGCTTCATGCTAAACTCGTGTTTAGCAGCTCAGGAAGGTTCCCCATTCACGGTCCTACTTCAAACTAAGCTGGTTTCCATCAGCACTGTGCAGTTCAGAGCCCAGGGAACACAGCTCAGTCTCCCATCCGTATGGACACAGAACAGCTGAAGTACTTTGTGGTCTCACATCACATAGGAGCCGAGGCAGAGCTGTGCTACCAACTGTTGCTTTGAACCCAATAATCTCCCATTCACAGATGAATTCCAGCTTCCTTACAGGAAAATAAACAACATTCTGCCAGATCCGCTCCACAACTAAGGAACTTCTCTGCTTCAGCTCTGCTCTTGCGACATGGAGATAACATCACCACGTACCACAGACAGACGCTGACAGCATTTGCTTACACCAAAACGTTCGGATTATTCAGGTAGAAAAAAATAAGCTGAAAAGTCAACGGTGTGAAGGAGTTCACAGGGGCAGCCTGAGATAAATGCAGCTGCTTGGCATCACCCTTCCCTCTACCTTCAGCCAACACGCCATATTCCTTACCTTGTACACAGGGTCACAGTCTGCTTCTGTGAGGTCGATGACATAATCGAGGTCTTGCTGAATGATAAAGCACGTTCCATCACCTACGCAAGCAGAAGGAACACCAAGGAAGGAATAGTGGGTGATGAGTAAAAACAGGCCACGTTCTTTCTATAAACAGCACTATGGACCCAGCAAAAATGGCCAAGAAAAGGGAGATGTGTGATAGGAAAAGGCTCTAATGACTGAGAAGCTCCTTGCAGGCCCTGATATGGGGGAGCACAAGAAAAATCACAAGGCAAAACGCAACTGCCTAATAGGATGTTCCATTACATCACCTTTTTGCAATGGATGCTTTGTCAAGCCCTCTCCTAGTGGCTCAGACATCCAGTGCTTGTACGTAAGAGAGGGCATAAAGAGCACAGAACTGCTCAGCTCAACTCTATGATCTGCACACAGCACTCGAGTTACCTTGGCTGGCAATGAATCCATCTCTGTATGGGAGCAGAGAAAGCACTGGTGCTCCTGATCTGTGAATGATCTGGATTGGAGCACTGGAAAAAAAAGAGGAATGGGAAGAAGAAAAGCATTAGGGACAAATCAAAACCCATCCCAATGTCTGAGTGCTGAAAGCAGAACACGTGAGGCAGTGATTTAAAGATACACAAGGAGAAGATGGGGATTATCCCTACCAAAACAGCCACGAGTTTGGAGCTTATCCTGCATGAAAGACTACTCAGATTTTTCCATGCCAGGCTCCTCTGTCCTCACACATCCATCTGGATGCTCCTTGCTTAACAGTCTGCCCTTCACACCAACTAAAAGCCACCTCAGAGCAGCTCCTGCCAAAGCATCCTCTTGAATGCTCATCAAGCCTCCAAGGGGTTCCAAAGCTCACAGTGCCACTGTCTGGGCTGCATCCACCTCCAGAAGAGGCACTGTCTGCCAGCGCCTTTGATCTGACTCTTTCTCAGAGTTAAACAACCAACCACAATGGCCATTCAGGACTTGCAGCCCCAGGCACTCACTCACTTGGTGTTTCTCACATCCAGCTGATAGATGTTCCCATCCTGAGTCCCTGCTAGGAAATAGGTACTTGAGAGGAATGTGCAGCAATTGAAAGCATCAGATCCGTCAAAGAGGAACACCTGGGAATATAAAGAACAGCACGTGTCAGATTTCACAGATGTGCCAAAGCAGCCACAGGACAAGCCAGGAATAGGAAAGCAATTTACTCGGGAAGTCAGTAAGGTTTCTGTGAGTCATAGCACAGACTTGCATATCCAGAGGTAGGTGAACAACCTGCTCAACTCTGCTCCAAGATGTGCTACAAGCTACTACCAGCCAAGAAGGGCTACAAGCTACTACCAGCCAAGAAGGGCCACAAGCTACTACCAGCCAAGAAGGGCCACAAGCTACTACCAGCCAAGCCTCTGCCATCCCACTCACCAGCCTTGGTGAGCATCTGCTCCACTCAATCTTCAGTCTCCACAATAAATTAAACCTGCTGTGCCAAAAGGTTGTGTCCTACAGCCCAGGATGGTCCTGCAGGACCTTTAGGACCTCAGACCTACCAACTCCCTTCCCTTTGCTGGAGGGAGATGGGCTGGTGAACGTCTCAGATCCCTTTACATGCCACTCAACACAAAGAGCAATTTGACAGCCCAGCTGCGTGGCTGTGCAGCCCAAGAGGCTACAGGGAAGGACTGCAGGGAAGGCAGCAGCTCTGCAGACACAGCTTCAGTTCCTGCATTCTCAATGACATCTACTGGCTGCTGTTTAGCTTGCCACATACCTGGGTGGAACACATGAGCAATTCTTACTCCTCAACCCCCCCACATATAAACCTAGCCAGCAAAAAAGGAGAGAAAGGATCCCTTGATGCTGGACTTTAGTCTCCCTTTCACTGAATAAATACAGGGGAGAACACTGCAACTTGGGACCCCAGCCAAAGGCAATGCTCCCCAGAGAGCTGGATAGATAGCAGCACCTGAGCACCTGGAGCACAAAACCAGTGTGTGTGTGCTCAGTGCTGGTTCCCATCCCCTCCTGCAGAGGGTTATTTTGAAGCACTACTGATAGTCTCAGCCTCCTTACCGGCTGCCTGCTCTGCAGCCCAACTCCCTGCAGCTTCTTGTCTTCTCGAGCCAGCAGCAGGATCTTCCCTTCTGTCCCAATCTCACGTTCACCTGAGAGGAAAACAAAGGTTGAAGTCCAGCAGCACAGGGAGACAACAGTCCTCAAGTCTGACGGCTGGGATCACAACTGCTGAACCCACAGCAACATCCCTCTTATGCGAAGCAGGCCAGTAGCCAACAAGATTGCAGCCTTAATCACCCAAACTGGAAGATAAGGTTGAATTCTTCCCCAGGGCTGTATGCTGGTGACCTAGTGAAGGCATACAGCAGCATCTCTGAATGACACCTGCAGCACCAGCTGACAAAACTAAGGGAAATATAAAGGCTGTCCTTTAAGAACGTTCCTTACTGGGAGCTTTTTCAGGTGTGCCCAGGTTCACCGAGTCGTCAGCAGTGCCCACAGCGATGCCATTGATGGGAGAGCCGCAGTCAGCAATGACACCCAGACAGGCAGATTTGCCACAGTCCCAGAGGCGTGCGGTGCCGTCCCTAGAGCAGGAAAGGACGTTTCTTCCCCGATCCACAATGGCAGTATCCAAAATACCTGCGTCAAAGCAAAGGCTGCGTTCAGAGACAGCACAGAAGGCAAAGGCTGAGAGGAGCAACCCCCTCCCCCTCCCCCAAGGCAACCCATGGACCCACCTACAAGTTTCAAGGCTCCAGAGAGCCACCAGCCAGCACAGCAGGGGACAGAGGTGGCACACAGGCAAATAACAGGAAGTGCAGCATAAGGGAAGGGAGCTCCAGCCTTTAGAAAGAGGTCTGTGTGAAAGGCAGCAGCTCCCAGTATATCAGCATGGGAGCCATCACGCTGCACAAAGGTGGGGATGCTACCAATAACATCACAGAGTGGTTGAGGTTGGAAGGGATTCCTAGAAATCTCCTGGTCAAACCCCCTAAACTGGAGCCTGTGCAGAGCTGTGCTGTTTGCTCAGGAAGGTGGGGATTTGAGCAGTGTTTTAGGCATCCTATGTTGCATCTGCAGCTCAGCTTGATTTGCTGACGATCACCCAAGTGTTCCTATTGGTAAACAGGAGTAAAAACGGGAGCTTGCTTAAGCAATTGTGTACAAATTCTGACTGCTTTTAGATGAATGGTCCTGGAAACTAAATCTTTTCAGAGATTATATCAAACAGAGGCTCTGTCCACAGAATCATTTGAGTTGGTAGGGATCTCTGAAGGCCATCCGGTCCAACACTCTGCATTGAACAGGAACACCTACATCTCCATCAGCTGCTCAGAGCCCCGTCCAGCCTGACCTTGCTGATCTCCAAGGATGGGAGATATTTCTGCCCTAAAGCTTCCTCTCAGGAGGCTTTTTGGGTGGCAAACCATCCCTGCCTTGCAGCCCATTGGGACTAAAACAGCGTCAGTTGGAAGAGTTTGTAGCAATCACAGCAAATAGCCCTCAAACCACCACAGAAGGTGGACCAGGAATCCCCTATTTAAGGAATTTACTGTCATCTCCAGCAGCATCAATAGGGGCAGAGCCAAACATCTGAGAATGAACAAGCTTATCCCAGCCTCTACAAAGAAACAGTCATTGGAACATCCTTGCAGCTGCTCTTGCTGCGCATGGTGTTGAAAGTGAGAATGGCATCCTCAAGGCAGTAACTGCCCGTCCACCTTCTGCATGGCTCTTAAAGCTGCTGCATGCTTTTCTAGGCATAGGCAAAAAAAGAAGAGGCTCTGGAGCAACTGAAGGTAAGCACGATGAGCTGGGAATAAGCAGGAGGCACTCCCTTGCAAGCAGCAAGGTTACTAATGCAGGTCAGAGCAACAGAGTTCCAACCTCTGTGTCCTCCCTCAACTCAGCAAGAGAAAGTTCCAGCTGTTTAACAAAGCAACCACTGATCTTTTTATTCCGGGAGGCTGAATAAACTTCTGCCATCTAATGCACAGCAAGAGGTGCAGCAGGCTGGGGACTGAACTTCAGCCCTTGGGTGCAATGCAATTTACACACACAGCAGGTTGAGCAGTTTAAAGGCTAAATACTCTGTACCTCCTTTGTGACCTTTAAACGTTACTACGCAGCTGGCATCTTCTGCTGACCAGATCTTTAGCTGGGCATCCATTCCCCCACTCAGAACCACGAGGCCCGATGGGAAAAACCTGCAACAATTCACATCATACACATGGCCTTCCAATAGTCTCTGGAAAAACAAAGAACTTCATGCTAGTTCCATCGTCATCACCCTCATGCCAAGCAATTTTTGAGCTATGACACTGCAGAGATGGCTGTTACCACGTGGGCAGAGGATTCAGCTCAGATCCTCCAGGTCTGCACTCCTGGAATAGATTGATCTGAATTCTAGGCAGGCAAAAAGGTTCGCTTTGAGGCTCGCTCTGCTACGTGAATAGCTCACTGCAAAGCAAAGGGATCCTTTCTAATAACAGACTAAATATCATGGGCAGTTTCTTCTTTCCCTCTACTCTAGCACAGAACAAAGCAGTGCCTGCGCTGCTAGGAGCTGTCAGTTACCTCCAGCACCCCAGCTGCAACTGCTCATCTCTGAGCTCTAATCGCACTGATGAGCACTCATTCTTTTCAGAGCAGTTGTGCTTTTCAACAGACACAACAGAAAACCTCGAAGATGCACAGATTCCCATTAGCTTTTCAATCCAGAGCCAGACCCTCGCCTGCTCACAGCATGCAGACAACCTGCCTCAGGTCAGGGCTGAATGACTTCGCAATGACAAAGGCAACAACACAACACCAAACAGAGCTGCTGCTCTTACTCTTATTTCTCCATTTGCAGCCTGCCAGATCTTCATGGTTCCATCTGTGCTGGTGGATACGCCGAGCCCTCCGCCACTGGAGATATCCAGACAGGTGATCTGCAGGAGGGACAAAACACACACCACGTTAGCTTTAGGTGATTCTGTACACAGCAATTCCTGCTCAAGACCATACAGCTTCATAGGAGATGTGCTAAGTACATCATCCAGTACAATTATCTCACCAAGACAGATCGCTTCATTCCTTGAAACATATGGAGGTGCCCATTCGATCTCAGCTTGGTAACAGACCTCCTAACATTTAACACCCTGAAGCTCACTGACTTTGTCTCCTCAAACTCTCAACACATTGTGAGGTATTAACTAAGCCTTTACATGATGAGAGGATAATGAGATGAACGGGCTGCCCAAGGAGGCTGTGGATGCCCCATCCCTGCAGGCATTCAAGGCCAGGCTGGATGTGGCTCTGGGCAGCCTGGGCTGCTGGTTGGTGACCCTGCACACAGCAGGGGGTTGGAGCTGGATGAGCAGCCTGTTCCTCTGCAGAGATCTGCAAAGCAGGGAGAAAAGCAACGCTGAGTCAAAGGGCTGCATGGAAAGAGGTTGGATTTTAGGCTCACTCCAGAGGAAGCAGGAACTTGGGTTTTCCTAGCAACTCTTACATGCAGTTAAGCAACAAGCTGCTCTGTGCAGCCCCAGATAACTGCATGCCCTGACTGCCCGGCCTGCAGACATTGCTTAAGATACTTATGGAGCCAAAGTTTCCTGAGACACTGAACTAAATCTGATTCAGTGCCAGCAGGCTGCCTCCTCAGATGGGCTCTGTCATAGCAGGGTACAAACAACTGCATGCTCTGCATTAACACCGACACATCTGAGTACCTTTGAAGAGAACAGATGTTAAACTTACACTCTTGTAAAAGGATCCCCATTCACACAATGCAAGACATTACTGCTGCCCTTGAGAAAGGCAGATGTGTAGCAGTTGGGGATGAAGTGATGCAAGATAACAGGCATCCGACCCCTGAGATCATAGAATGGTTTGGGTTGGAAGGGACCTCAAGGATCAGGAAGCTCCAACCCCCCCTACCATGGTGGGGCCACCAACCTTCACATTGAATACCAGCCCAGGCTGCCCAGGGCCCCATCCAAGCTGGCCTTCAACACCTCCAGGGATGGACGGGGCATCCACAGCCTCTCTGGGCAGCTGTTCCAGCACCTCACCACTCTCTGTCAACAACTTCCCCCTGACATCCAACCTCCATCTGCCCTCCTTCAACTCCAAACCATTTCCCTTGTCCTGCTGTTATCTGCCCTTTCACAGAGTTGACTCCCCTCCTGTCTGTAGGCTCCCTTCAGGTCCTGGCAGGCTGCAATGAGCTCACCCCGCAGCCTTCTCTTCTCCATGCTGAACAAGCCCATCTCCCTCAGCCTGTGTTTGTATGGGAGGTGCTGCAGCCCTGTGAGCATCTTTGTGGCCTCCTCTGGACCCTCTCCAACAGCTCCATGTCTTTCCTATATTGGGGCCCCCACACCTGGACATAGCACTGCAGATGGGGCCTCACAAGGGCAGAGCAGAGAGGGACAATCCCTTCCCTATCCCTGCTGGCCACCCCTCTGCTGATGGAGGCCAGGATCCCATTTGCTTCCTGAGCTGCAGGAGCACAATGCAAGAGAGAGGTTTCCAATATGGACTGCAGCAGTAAAAGGCAGAAAAAAACACGTGGGTTTTGTTAGGACAAGGGTTAACAGCAGCATCACATCTTGCAGGAAGCAATACAGCTACCATGGCTGGATAGAAGAACCCTCCCTTCTCTTGCAAGATCTGGAGGCTGTTGGATTCACTTCAAAACCTTCCAAGTGATTACACTTGCACTCTGTGGGTTAAAAGAAAGCACCAATCCACTGTGAGGAGTCACAGTGAGGAATGCAGGCAGCAGCTCTTATGGCACCTTATCATGCACATGAACTGCCCAGGGTTTGTGCCTCCGCTTTAAGTAAAGCCAGTTTGGGAATTAAAAGGGGAGTTAGAAGATGTAGAAGCAGGAGTGCCTCAGCTATTAAAAAAGCCATTAAACACATTCGCTTACATATGATTTAACCTGGGTGACGTTGAATTGAACAAACCAACCTGAGGCAGTTTGCTCTCTATTAAGCAAAAAGAGCAGCCTGTGAAGGATGCTATGCAGGAACAAAGCACCTTGCTGATGTGCAACACCCACAAATGCTCATGAGGGATCCAGAAACAGGCAAGGGCAAGCAGGAGCACTCAGTACAAGCAGCAGCAGGTAAGCAGGGCAACAGGAGCCGAGCTTCAAACTCATCTGCATGTTAATGGATATGGGTTCAGCTGCTGCCAGAGGAGCTCTGCAGCACAGCTGTGACCCGTCACCCCCCTCTGACAGCAGACTCAACACTTCTGCCTGCATTTCCATTTTGCTACGCTGCTAAGCTGCTAACGTTGACTGCATTTATCACACAAAAGGGCAGCTGGGGACTCTTCAGTAGCACGGAGCTCAGAGAAGTGATTCACCTCTGCCTCAGGAGCTGCCTCTGTGCCAAGCCTGGGCTCAGCACAACCCCATTGCCTCTTAAAACAGCTGCAGAGATGTGGAACTGCCTCTGCGTCAAAATGCATCTTGATTTATATTGCTTTTGGGCTTCACCAACACCAAGTTTGCTTTTCAGCACTTTCTGCTGAGTTTATCACGACAATTTACTCAATAATTCACGAGTCAGGTGTACTGCAACACTGGAAGCCATCAGGGGGCTATTTCAAGTCCAAATTGACTGCTCCATATCAAGGAGAAGCTGGTTTGGTTGCACCTCCAGGTTGCAGAGGTACAAGAAAGAGGATTGCTCAATAAAACAAGCAGGTCTTACTAAAGTAAGCGGTCAGACTCAAGTATTACCCAATCCCAGCTGAGCATCCAGTTTCTTACAACAGTTACAAGGCAATTCGAACTTCAGAAGCCTCCAGAACTACGACAGCACAAACAGCCATGAAATAAAACAGATTAGATTTAGAGATACACACAAACATCTATAGAATCTCACACTTCTTTTCACATGCGTGAAGCTTAACCAGGATTGTTTCTGTTATTCATAAGGCCTGATGTGGTTTACTGACCAGTTTATACACAAAGCCATCACACAGCAGTCAGATGCATCACAAAAGCATGCAGTCAGTCCCATTTATTTCTTACTTAGCAAAGTTACTTACACTTTTCTGATGTATCCTGGAAAAAGTTGTGTAGGGCGCCAAGAATTTGGTGGACACGTTTTCATGAGGGCAAGAAATGAGAATGCTTTTCTAGGGGAGAGAAACAGAACGGCTGTTAGTCCTCCTGAAACACCTGTAAATCCCTGAGGCACAAACAACATACGGAGAGTGGTGGTGAGAGAAGCAGAGAAATACTACCAGATCAACTGCAACCTTAGAAATGAACTCTCAGACCCCCCATGCCCAACCCCAGCCCACCCCCACCATGCCCACGTCTCTTAGTGTTACATCCCCAAGGCACACCCAGAGAACACCTCCAGGGTTGGTGACTTCACCCCAATCCTGGTCAGCCTGCACTGGTGTGTTACAACACTTTCAAAGCAGAATTGTTTCTTGCTTTTCAACCCCGATCCACTCCTGGTGCAACTCGAGGCCATCAACTCTCAACCTACTACTGTCACCTGGGAGAAGAGACCGACCGCATCTCTCTTCAGCCTCCAAAGAGGCCTGGGCACTGCACAGAGGGAGAGCAGGTGACAGCTACTATTTCAGCTGCCCCAAGGCTGTGGCCCCTCCATGTGTGGAAGGCGGTTACTAACCCCACATTTCCCCCAGCTCTGTCACCTTGGTGACTTCGCCGACCACAAAGCCCTCGGAGGCAGCGATGTCAGGGACACCCTCGGTGCTGAGCCCACGGCGGGTCAGGCGGCCATACAGCGTGGGTTTCCCTGCAGAGATAACAGCCATCAGCTCACCTTCCTCACATTTAACCCACAGGATTCATCTCTAAACCTCCTTCTTAACCTGCAGCTGCCCACAAACTATCCTCACAGTCTCTTAACTACCCCCACAACAAATCATTCTCGTTCCCTCTTAAACCACAGGATTCTGTCCCCTACCCCCAAAACCACCCTCACCACTTCCTAACGCACTGGAACAGGTTGCCCAAGGAGGCTGTGGATGCTCCATCCCTGCAGGCATTCAAGGCCAGGCTGGATGTGGGCAGCCTGGGCTGCTGGTTGGCGACCCTGCACATAGCAGGGGGTTGAAATGAGATGAGCACTGTGGTCCTTTTTAACCCAGGTCATTCTATCATGATTCTACGACTCTAAACTGCCCTCACTCTCTCCTCCTAACTCATGGAGCTCCCCCAAACTGTCATCACTCTCCTCATCCTAACTCACAGTCTCCCCTCATCTCACCTTCACCACCCTCCCAATCCACAGGCACTTCTCAACCCATCCTAACCCATTGGGTGCCCCCCAAACCATCCTCACCCCTCCACTTCACCCACAGTGTTGCCCCCACAAACCTTCAATCCTCTCCTAACCTATAGTGCCTCCTGCAAAACCACCCCTACTCCCTCCTTCTAATACCAAGACCTCCCCCAAAGCATCCTCACCCTCTCCTAAACCCACAGACACCCTCCAAAAACCTCCCATCCTCTCCTAATCTAAAGGAGTCTCCTAACCTGGCCCCCACCAGATTATTCTCAACCCCTCTTCCTAACCCACTCCCCAAACCACCCTCACCCTGTCCTTATCCCCAACCACTCATCACCTCAAGCCATTCTCACACCCTCTTCACTCTCACCAAACCATCTTTGCCCACCTCTTCCTAACCCAACAAGGCCTCACCAAGCCATCCTCGCACCCTCCTAACCTCATCTCCCCAACCCAAACCACTCTCATTCCCTCATCTTAACCCACAGGTTCATTTCTCTCCCCCCAGGACTGTCCTCTATTCTCTATACACAGCCCACTCCCAACCATCTTCTGCCTCCCTTCCCAACACAACATCTTCATCAACGACCTTGATGAGGGGATAGCGACCACCCTCAGCAAGTTTGCTGATGACACGAAGCTGGGAGGGTTGGCTGACACGCCTGAAGGCTGTGCGGCCATTCAGAGAGACCTGGACAGGCTGGAGAGCTGGGCAGTAAGAAACCGGATGAGGTTTAACAAAAGCAAGTGTAGAGTCTTGCATCTCGGTAGAAATAATTGCATACACCAGTACAGGTTGGGGGAAGACCTGCTGGAGAGGAGCTCTGCTGAGAGGGACCTGGGCGTCCTGGTGGACGACAGGTTGGCCATGAGGCAGCAGTGTGCCCTTGTAGCCAAAAAGGCCAATGGCATTCTGGGGTGCATTAAAAAGAGCGTAGCCAGCAGGTCAAGGGAGGTGATCCTCCCCCTCTACTCTGCCCTGGTGAGGCCTCAACTGGAATACTGTGTCCAGTTCTGGGCTCCCCGGTACAAAAAAGACAGGGATCTCTTGGAAAGAGTCCAGCGGAGGGACACAAAGATGGTGAAGGGCCTGGAGCATCTCCCCTATGAGGAGAGACTTAGGGAACTGGGTCTGTTTAGCCTTGAGAAAAGAAGGCTGAGAGGGGACTTGATCCAGGTTTATAAATACCTGAGTTGTGGGAGCTATAGTGGCGAGGCTGGTCTCTTTTCAGTAGTGCGTGGGGACAGGACTAGGGGAAATGGGCTGAAACTCCAGCATAGGAAGTTCCAAATGAAGGTGTGTAAGAACTTCTTGACAGTGAGGGTGACGGAGCACTGGAACAGGCTGCACAGGGAGGTGGTGGAGTCTCCTTCTCTGGAGATATTCAGGACCCTCCTGGATGCGGAGCTGTGCGACGTGGTGTAGGGAGCTGCTTTGGCAGGGGGGTTGGACTCTATGATCTCTAGAGGTCCCTTCCAACCCCTACAATTGATTCTGTACCACCAACCACCTTCACCCTACTCCTAACCTAGAAACCCCCCGCTAAACCTCCCCACTCTCCCTCCTAACCCCCAGATTCCCCCCAGACCACCCCGATCTCTGCTAACTCCCCAAACTCCTCCACTCTTCCCAATACCCCTCAACCTTCCTCACCCCCCTCCACAACCCTCAGTCCCCCCCACAGCTCCCCACAGCCCCCAACAGGCCCCAACGACCCATTGAATCTCCTCATAACTCAGAATCACAGAAATTTTCAGGTTGGAAAAGACCTAGAAGATCATCCAGTCCAACCATTACCAATACTTCCCAGCTAAACCATATTCCTCAACGCAACATCCGAACGTTTCTTGAACACTCCCATGGTCGGTGACTCTACCACCTCCCTGGGCAGTGCATTCCAATGCCTGACTATCCTTTCTGAGAAGAAATACTTCCTAATGTCCAGCCTGAACCTCCCCTGGCGCAGCTTGAAGCCATTCCCTCTAGTTCTGTCACTGTCTACACGGGAGAAGAGGCCAACCCCCAGCTCATCACAACCTCCCTTCAGGAAGTTATAGAGAGCTATAAGGTCTCCCCTCAGCCTCCTCTTCTCCAGGCTGAACAATCCCAGTTCCCTCAGCCGCTCCTCATAAGGCCTGTGCTCCAGACCCCTCACCAGCTTCGTAGCCCTCCTCTGAACACGCTCCAGGGCCTCAATGTCTTTCTTGCAGTGAGGGGCCCAAAACTGAACACAGTACTCAAGGTGCGGCCGCACCAATGCCGAGTACAGGTGGACAATTACCTCCCTGTTCCTGCTAGTAACACTGTTTTTGATGCAAGCCAGGATGCCGTTGGCCTTCTTGGCCACCCGGGCACACTGTGGGCTCATGTTCAGCCGAGCATCAATCAGTTCCCCCAGCTCCGTTTCCTCCACACAGTCCTCCAGCCACTCCGCCCCAAGCCTATAGCGCTGCCTGGGCTTGTTGTGGCCAAAGTGCAGGACCCGGCATTTGCTCTTGTTGAACCTCATCCCATTGGCTTCAGCCCGGCTCTCCAGCCTGTCCAGATCCCTCTGTAGGGCCTCGCTACCCCCAGGCAGATCCACACTCCCAGCCAGTTTAGTGTCACCTGCGAACTTACTGAGGGTGCACTCGATGCCCTCATCCAGGTCATCAATAAAGATGTTGAAGAGGACAGGCCCCAGCACCGACCCCTGGGGAACACCACTCGTGACCGGTCACCAGCTGGATTTAACTCCATTTACCACCACTCTCTGAGCCCGGCCCTCCAGCCAGCTCCTTACCCAGCCCAGACTGTACCCGTCCCAGCCACGGGCTGCCAGCTTCTGCAGGAGAACAGCATGGGAGACAGTGTCGAAGGCTTTACTGAAGTCCAGGTAGAGCACATCAACAGCCTTTCCCTCATCCATCAGATGGGTCACAGGGTCGTAGAAGGAGATCAGGTTGGTCATGCAGGACCTGCCCTTCACGAACCCATGCTGGCTAGGTCTGATCTCCTGCTCATCACTCCTTCAGCTCTTCCTCAGCTCTAATCCAACGCTTCCCCCTTCAGCTCCCCTCCCTTAAGGCCTCACCACCCCGACCCAATAGCACCACAGGTCGCTCTCAGCTCTCACCCGGGCTGCGGCAACTCAACCAGGCCTCGCCCTCATCCCTCCTGCGGAGAAAAAGAGCGGCGGTGACCGCGGGGCCGAGAGAAGGAGATTGGGGCTGGGAAGGGACCGCAGGGGCAGCTCCCACCTCAGCGCCTGACTCCAGTCGCTCTGGATCCGCAGCGTCGCCGCCATCTTGACGCTACACCCCCCCCCTTCCTCTTCCGCCTTCCTCCTTCCCGTCAGCCCCCACGCGAGGCGGAAGCGGAAGGCCAAGGCGCCATCCAATGAGCGAGCGTCTAGTCACTTCTCCCCGCCCCGGAAGTGCATACGCGGAAGTCAGCCTTAAAGGGGCCGCGCCGAGTTACAAGGGTACGGAGGGAGCTGGACGCCTATAGGGGATGCAGGAAGGGGGAGGTTCTGGGGGCGCATAGGGGGCGATGAGTCCTATGGGGGTTGTATGGGGGACACTCATATGTGTTTGGGATGCGCTGGGTGCCCTCGGAGGGGTACATGGGGGGCGTTGGGTGCTATGGAGGGTGTATGGGGGCTGCTGGGGGGCACGTGAGTAGTTGTGGGTTCTATGGGGGGTGTAGGGTGGTACTGGGTGCCCATAGAGGGTGCTGGGCTCCATGGGGGCCATGGCCTGCTGAGCACCCTATGTGTTACATGGGGCTGCTCATAGAGATACAGGGAGGTGCTGGGTGCTCTTAAGGATTGTATGGGAGTATCTGGGTACCCATAGAGGTGTGGGAGGTGCTGTGGGGGTTGTATGGGGTGTATCTATAGGCTGGGGGGGGGGGGGGGAAGAAAGGTGGTGGTTCTATATGACCCAAATAGAAGGTGCCCCCAGTCATGGGAGGCAGCGCCCTGATGTTTGCCATCCCCCTTTAGCTCCACACCAGGAACCAGAGCGATGGCAAAGCCTGGCCATGCCTGGAGCCGTCCTAAATCCCAAGAGGAAGATGAAGAGGAGGATCCAGTAGAGGCCATGGTGTCCCGGACGGGCTGTGCAGAGCAGCACTGGGCGCTGCAGGAGTGCATGGCGGAGCAGCGGGACTGGAGGCGCTGCCAGGTTCAGGTCCAGGCCTTCAGGCAGTGCATGGCCCGGCAGCAGCGCCCGCAGCCCGAGGAGCTGCACCCCAACCCACCCCACTGCTCCCCCAATGGAGACTGAGACCCCCCCCAAGGATTAAACCCCCATGGGGACACTTCCCCAGGCACCCTTATCAGTGCCCCACGGATACCAGCTGTGCTATGGGATGCATTTCCTATTATTGTTATATTTTTTAAAGCGGGTTGTTATCTTGGTTCAATCACCTTAATCTTAAGTCAAGCAATTAAATCTGATGCCATTTGTCCTCCCAAACGAAGAGCTCCGTGTCATTCTGCAAAGCACAGAGGGGACTGGGATTGCTGCACCACGGCGGTACCATACAATAAAGGTTTAAGCATATATCAGCATCAGCCCACAGCACCCCAAACTGGGGCAGGATTTCCACTCTGCCTTTCTCAAAGCTTTCAGCCTCTGGAAGGTGAGCTGCTCCCTTTTGGGAAGGCCTAGGAATATTTAAGATGGAAGGAGGGAGGTGAGGTGCAGCCCCACTTAACCTCATAAGCTGTAAAAAATGGGACCCAAAGCCTCTCTTGGTTTGGAAGGGAAGCTTGAGGTTCCTGTAGGTCTTCTATAGACCCCCAAATATAGCAGGGAAATGGTTCGTTGCCTGATGAAATGCATAAAGAACCCATATCTATCTCCTCTAAAGGTCCAAAATAGGGCTGAAATTTGATTAGAGCATGCTTACCCCAAAGGATGGCGTGACCCAGGTGGTCTCAGCCTAAATTAAAGCAGCTTTAGAATCACAGGATGGTTTGGGTTGGAAAGACCTTAAACGATCACCCAGTTCCAACCTCCCAGCCTTAAGCATTCAGAAATACAAGGAGCAGAGCAGGAACTTGGGTGCTGTAACCTCGTCCACCCCGTGTCTATATGGATACTGTGTTTTGCAGGAGAGGCCAAACCCTGAGCCCACATCTCAGCACTGCTATGTATTTATAGAGCCAGGGCTGGGGGAAGGAGCAGACGGGCGGTCTGGAGCTCAGTGCTAGCAGGGATGATCAGTATTCCTGTGCTGGCACGGAGCTGTCGGGCTGTAGCTCTGCAAACAGCTTTTGTCTCTGCTTCCTGAACTGCTGACAGCTTGCTACGCTTTCAGGTTTTACTTTCTCTCCCTGCCTTAGTGAACCATTATGGGAAATACCCCAAACTCTGCGTTTTGTGCTTTCAAGGTACGGTGATTTCTCCCTTTCCAAATGGCCTGGCTTGAGGGATCCAGGGAGAAACGTGTCTTTTATGGCGTGAAAGGCAAATCTGAAATCAAGGAGTAGTTTTGCATACACTGCCTGACAGATGGCTCCAACCTTCCTCCCTCTGCTGAGTTAATTGTTCAGCTGCTCAGGGATGCTCATCCCCAACTTCCCAGTGTTCTGAAGCTCCGTTCATGTTGGCAGAGCTCTGATCTATGCAGCTGTATGAGAACACAATGTTCCAGCCTTCAGCTGCAGAAAAGAGCACGACAGTCCCTTTCCACAGCAGCAGCAGTTGGGAGAATTTAGATTGCAATGATAAGGAAGTGTTTGGAAGTCTTTTGTCCTGGGAGGTTGCTGCAGCAGAATCCCTTGCTGGCCATCACCTCGCTCAGACTGACAAAAGAACCAGTTGTAGATCTGGAGATTCTATATTTCTAAGCCTCCTTGAATTCTAAGCCTTCAGTTTTAGATCTGAGCAGTTTCGTCTCAAGGAGCAATTCGGGTTATCATTGTTCACTTATTCTGCAGGCTGAAGCAGCAAATGGTCACAAACCAAAGGCAAAAGATGCCAAAAAAAAAAAGGAGAACTCAGAAAAGTGAAACCAAATTTCACCATAGACCCCTTTCATTCACAGCGCAAACAAGTCGGATACAAACATATGTAATTTGTCCTTATTAAGATGAGACGCTTCACAACGATGGAAGTTTCCCCTTGTCAGTACAGAGCTCACTAAGTCAACTTTCTAGAGGCTTGAGCAGCTGAGGAAGATCAGCCTCACACTCCTAGGGATGGCTCTGAAATGGACCGAGTGTTCTCCAACATCTCAGCTCACCTGGGCCAGCAGCTCTTCCAGTTCAGGTCGGGACTTCAATCGGCTCTTGAAGTCAGATTCCGTGTGCTGTAGAGAGGAAAAGAAAAAAGCACATCAGAAATCACCTCGAGTACTTCCCAAATCAAGAGAGATACAAACCTTCTCCCTAAGTGCACCAGTGAAAAGTGAAAGAGTGAAACATCAGCTGAACCAATGAACTCCAAAGGGAGTCCTTTGTGGCCCCAATTCAGCCTTGGAGGCTCCTCCTCACTGCTGCAGTTCTGAAGGAGCTACCAGCTGCAGTTTGGAGATGAGTATTTATGACATGAAAAATGGCACAGGAAACAGAAAATCCAGCTGTAGAACATGTGTTAATGCAGCTATCAAACCAAAGCCTTTGAATGAGAAATGACTTTTTGAAAGAGTGAGCACTGACACTGTGCTCAAGAGTTGGATGGCTCCAGCTCTGCCACTGCCTATCAGCACTGCACTGTGTCCTTACAGAGACCTACCACCTCCTCCGGAGCTTTGTCAGGGCATCCCAAAGCTTTAATCTCTCTCTGTGTTGCCAGTCTTACAAAGCCAGCTCGGGTCTTTCCCCTGGGCTCCCCGCATCAGACTGCAGTGACTTTGCGAATGGCACAATGTCACAGCTCTCCCTCCAGAGACAAAGTTATCAGCCAAAATATATTAAAGGAAAAAATAAAAGAAGAGATGGCAGTTCTAAGACTGTGACCAAAGCAAAAGGAGATTATTGGACTCCAGAGACCTCCTCCTATATTCCTTGTGTTTTTGCAGAGCTGGAGATAACTAAATGTTCTGTAAAGGCCATGTAAGAAAATGGTTTTGACATTTGAATTTAGTGTACTGCCTTCCCTTTTCAGCTGTAACATCTTTTAGTCCCTGAATTAAAGGAGTTACCTGGAACTGTTTTGTCTGAGCATAAAGCAACAGTAGTTTAGGTATCTCCTTATGCCTGGTGCAGTAGGAGTCGTGTTTAGGGACTATAATTCTGTCTTGAAGTCCTCAGTGCTGAGAAAACTCTTAGTGGCTTCTGCAGAAACAAGCAGAACCCTTCCCAGAGCAAATCCCATCAGAACAGAGCACAGCATTTGGGTTTCTAGTCCCAGCTTTGCTACCAACTCCATGAAATTCCTGGTGACTCCCAGGTAAGAGGTTGTAAGGCAGTGTTAAAGAAGAGTATTCCCTTCTGAGTCACGAGGAATCCACATTGGCAAAGGAATGCAACTTGCTATCTCCTACAGATCTACGGGCCTGGCTGGGAAGATTCCCTCTGTGGCACTAATGATAAAAGGGTAAGTGGGAAATAAAACTCCAATCTAGTATTAAAAGGAATGGTGTTTGACATCATGAGGGCCTGGTTCTGGGAGATCCTGGGTGTCTGTATCTCTACAGCAGACACTGGCAGCCTCAGGACCCTGTGCTTTTCTATGCAAACTCACATCATGCATCATACCTGCCTTCTAAATGCATAAAATTAAGCATACCTCTTTCATTAACAGATGGACCCCTTCGGGCTGATTACTCTGAATAATTTCCAAGAGTATTGGAGCAAACGTTGAGCTCAATCTGCTGATCTGAAAGAAGAAAGAAAGCGCTGCAGGGGCAGAACAACAAATGCAAAACAGACTTGTTTTACTAATAGCACAGAGAGAGAATCCGTTTCAGTATGAGCCCAGGGCACTCAACTCCCTCATTAGAGAAGCACTCAGCTTCACGTGTGCACCTCGTATATAGCACAGCCCAAAGCTCTTGGTTTGGATCCCTGTCATTTAGGTGAGACTCTACACAAAAGTTGTCATGGCAAACTCGCAAGCCCTGGTGTTATCCTTGCACCATATTTCCCTAGCAAGAAAAAGTCTGTGTCAAGGTTTGGAATAATTCAGCAGAGACTCAGCATGCAGCACAGGAACATGCTATAGGTATGCAGTAGTGAAGTGTCACTTAGGAGAAACACCTACTTAACTAATTGAACTGGCTGATGCTATGTGAGTATTTCCACATTTCATCCAGTTTGTTAAATTGTTCGTCCTCTAACACGATATTTCTAACCTTTGTGTTCTGCAGAAAATAGACACTAAATCATTTGGCTGAAACAGAATCATAGAATGGCCTGAAATGGTTGCAAAAGACCATGATGATCATCCAGCTCCAACCCCCTGCTGTGTGCTGGGTCGCCAACCAGCAGCCCAGGCTGCCCAGAGCCACATCCAGCCTGGCCTTGAATGCCTGCAGGGATGGGGCATCCACAGCCTCCTTGGGCAACCTGTTCTAGTGCGTCACCACCCTCTGCTTGAAAAACTGCCTCCTAAGATCCAACCTAAACCTGCCCTGTCTCCCTTTCAAACCATTCCCCCTTGTCCTATCACTGCCCACTCTCACAAACAGTCGTTCCCCCTCCTGTTTATTCACTCCCTTCAAGTACTGGATGCCCACAATGAGGTCTCCCTGCAGCCTTCTCTTCTCCAATCTAAACAAGTCCAGTTCCCTCAACCTTTCCTCATAGCAGAGCTGCTCCAGCCCTCTGAGCATCTTAGTGTCCCACTTCTGGACCCTCTCCATGAGCTCCACATCCTTCCTGTGCTGGGGGCCCCAGGCCTGGACACAGAACTGCAGATGGGGCCTCACAAGAGCAGAGTAGAAGGGGACAATCACTTCCCTCTCCCTGCTGGCCACCCCTCTTTTAAGAGGATCCAGGAACCACTTGTACTTCATGAGTAACCTTTAGCAAGAAATCTAATTAGACTTCTTTGTGCTTTGAGTTAGGCACAAATTACACCTTTCAGTTGTTGAAGGGACTTAACTCCTCTTGTCGAAGCTTCTGAGTTATGAGGTGCTGCACAAGAGCCGCAGCACTATCAGCAACCAGCAGCTCATACCTGGACAACCCTCTGGTGGGTGGTGAGGACTGCGTCCAGCTGCATTTTGGAGCCTCGCTCTTCCAAGAACAGCACTTCGTTGGTCTTGGTGGGCATCGCGTAGCTGCAGGAAGCACAGTCAGTTGTTAGGACAGGGAGGAGAGATTGGCAATAGTTTACAGGAACAAATCAACTTCCAGCAGCAGAGAATGTGGAAGGAGATTAACTTTTCATGAGCAATTAATTATGCAAACAATGTATCTTGCAAATCAAGCACTGGCAGAAGCTGGGTGCTTTACTGGAAAGAGATAAGGGAGAAGCCTGCAGCACTGCAGGCAGCCAAAACCTCTTTCAGCTACAAACACAGAATCATATGCAAGCTCAAAAAGAGAACTTTTCAGTCCTGTACAGTTGAAGGAGAGCTTTAAAGCAAAAATTCTTATTTATTTTGCAGTAGTCTTCCTACTCCCATTAGGAACAGAGCTGAAAACACTGCTGCTACACGTCACTCAAAGGACATTATTTTCACCTCTATGATTTAACAGGGGTATAGAGACTGGATCAGATCCTGCTCTCCTGTCACCGTTAATGCAGACACCTCAGCTTCCCTACCTGATGTTCAAAATACCGATAGCAACAGGCTGCATCCTTCTGCCCGCCCTGCTTTACCAATTCTGCCTCTAAAGGGCAAATCTTTCTGTGTACACTGAACTCTGAGCACCCAGCCCACACTCAGAGGGCAGCAGCATTATGCAAGGCAGCCATACCTTACATTGGAGCTGCTCTCAACAGCCCCAGGCTGTGGAGTTGCACTGCGTATGCTTTCAAGCACTGCTGATAGCACTACCATTGCTCAGTGTCTCTGCGTATCCTCCTTGAAACAGACACCTATCAGCTGCTGTTGTGTCACAGCTTTTAGTGCCATTTGGTGCAAAAACATCACTAAAATGATCAATGGACAAAGGATTTCAGACCTACGGCTGACTGTCCTAAGTGCACGAACATAAAGAAAGTGGGTTTTGATGGGTTTTACCAGCCTTAAGCTGGGACCAGTGACTAGAGAGGTCAACAACTTATAGCTGTTTCAAACACCGCTAAGTATTCTTACTTCCTTACAGCAATGTAGTGATTCCAGCTCCTCAGATGCACTGCTCTGATGCAGTGCTCCTCAGACTCATTCAAACCAGCAGCACTGAGGCCTGAATTCCTGGACTCAACATCCACACCCTTCAGGGCTTTTTTTTTTGTCCTTTTTTTTCCCCCAAAGGAATAAAAGGCAACAGCTATTTTTCCTTGAGATCCGTTCGGTCATAGCCCAGACAATTCCATTGCAGCCTTACAGAAATAAAGCATCCCAAACTGTAGACAAACAAGCTAAAAGAGAACACCAAGAGAACAACTTCCAGATAATGGAAGATTGAGATTATAAGTGAGCATCTGTCAGAGATTATATCATGACCTTTACTTGAAGCCATCCTCATTGCCAAGCCTCACACAGCCTACTGCAATGCGATTGCAACGAATAACAACACAGAGCTGTGTCCCTTATACCTTTCATTCACTCTAATGGACAGCTGGTTGCAGAGTTTATGCACGTATTGAGCAAAATGCTCCACGAGACACATATCATAGGAAGTCATCTGGATGTTAATATCTCCGTACTCGTGTTCAGTCCCAACATTTATCTCTTTCATCTGTACTCTATCCCTTTTTCTCTTTGGAACCTGTATTAAAGGAAAGAAAAGAAAGCATTTTTTTCCCACCCCATTGCAGCTGGAAATACAAGACATTAACTGTTGTTGTGTTAAGCAGGAGGTTGAGTTAGCGTACTCTCGTTTGTCAAAGGTTTGCTGAACCACGTTGAACACATCACAGCCCATCTGTGCTCATTTTCCCTGCCTTTGAAAGTGGGATGATATTATCTCAGCAGATGTTCTGAAGCTGAGCAGCTCAGTTCTTGGATGGCAGCACTACAGAAGTGGCACAGAAAATACATGCATACCACAATTAATTCCTTCCAGAAGAAACCAACGGGTGCAAATCAACCTGCTTTCAATCCAGCCCCTGCCTCTGAGGCAGCTGTCTGGATGAGTTATTGTTTCTTCACCTTGCTAAAATGGTCTTCTCCCCCAATTCCAGAGAACGTGGAAAGTTTCAATGCAAATAAGACCTGCTCACAGCAGTCAGCAATCATTTGAAGGTGCTCTGTCAAATGCATCATTAGGAAGAGATTCCTCCCTCCCAAACGACTGGAATTAAACAGCTTACTGGACAAAACACTCACACATATTTATCTTGTACTTCACGTGACATAACACTCTTTACTGAGGGATGCAGCAATAAACCATCACCTGCTCACTTTTTAACATGGTTCATCAGCCACTGAATTAATAACGTCAAAGCTTGAGTCAGCCTGTACATGGATGGGTCAGTTGAAAGCGAGCACAATAAGGAAGTTTTTTGTGCCTACCTCCTTTGGGAGCAGATATTTATACTTCCCAATGCCATGCGTGGGGCGGGATCTGTAGTGTCTGTGGAAACTCACAAGTGCATCACCTGAAAAGGAAAGCAGAGCAACCACGTGTGCCATTCAGCTGAAAACATCTTTCAAAGCACGGCTATTGGTGCTTTGAGAGCCCAGAAGCTGTGCTGAGGACATGAGTTTGTCCTTAGTTGTTTGGGGGAAGGCAAGGACAGGCCAAGCTTCAGCTGGCCTCTCTCCCATTGAGCTGCCTGCATATCCCATCCAGCATGCTACAATACCCAGCTGGTTAGTGGTGAGCAACGGGAAGGGAGAAAGAGATTAAAGATGACTCATTTCCCAGGTAAATTCTCAGCCAAACAACAAAGAAATAAAGAGCAGCGGATGGTGAGGATATTAATGAAACGTTACATCTCCTCTCACGTGACAGCAGTGATGCTATTATGATGGATCCGAGTCTCACTTCATTTTAACTTCAGCCTTGTTCAAACATGCATGTGCTAGGAAGCCAAATCAAAATGGCACCAGATTTATTTATACTTCTTTCCCAGAATGAAATGAAACCCTCAACAGCTTTCACTTTAATAAAGGAAGCTCGGAACAGCAAAGAGAAACTGGACATCAAGGAGCTATATATTGATATTCTATATATTGATATTCTATATATTGATATTCTATATATTGATATTCTATATATTGATATTCTATATATTGATATTCTATATATTGATATTCTATATCAATACCAAGTTCTACTTTAAACTGCTACAGAGGACTCCACCAGCTCAATAAATGTTAAAGTGGGACCTCACCCTGACTGAGATCAATTCCTGGACAGTAATACAGCCAACAGGCTCTGAATAGTGTCAGCATAAAGCCACAAATAGAAGTATCTGCTCAACCAGGAATGTGAAAACAAGAGAAAAGATTAGGGGAAAAAAAAGGTACAGGGGGAACATCACAGACTCTGGTTACTTAACAAGCCCAAATGTGACTAAGAGACATTCCAAAGGGAGCAGGAATGCTCAAACTATTTCTTTAAGGCAGGTAAAAGTTTGGCTCGCATGCAGTCAAGAAGCCTTACCTGCAGCACACAGATGACTTTCTCTGGGTGTTGCTGCTCTGCAGGAAAGAAGATTATTGTTAAAACTCCGATTTCACACAGATGTGGAAACATTCCACTTGCGGCCAAAGCACCTGAACAAAGGCTCACATCCTCACGTCCCTCAGCCACAAATGAGATTCTATTATTGAGGAGACTCTCTCCTCACCCTTCAGCCTTTCAGCTCCAAGACTTCCCTCCTCCATTTCAAGACCTTCCTCAGCAAGAATTACTTCTGAAAAACCATATGTTTTCTGACACAGCTTGTAGAGGCGACCAAGTGTTCTCAACACCTTATACTGTGGTGTATTTCAGGGAGTTGATTTCTATGACTCACCGGCTGAGCGCAAACACTTGCTTTAGTAATGTTCCCTTTTTCAAGCACAGCACCTGTAACACAGCACCATAATCACAAGGTGAACACTTAGTGATTTTGTACCGGTGTTTCCCAGAAGACACCCATAGAAACAACACCTGAGAGCCTCTGACTGTACCCCAAAGCCTCCTGATCTATTCACAGCCTCTCCACGCTGTTACCCTCCAGAAAACTGCCACAACACAGAAGAAGGTGACAAAAGGATGAGGCTGACTACAATCACCTTCTCCTGCACGCCCTCACTTTGCTGCAGGATGGAACGATTCGGGTGGGAGGTTCTCCTCCCCACAGATACAGATCACACTCGTCCCCCATACCATCCTACCTCCTCTGAGCTACAAGTCATGCGGACAGCCCTTGAGCTCATGCAGTTCCACACGGAGCTGTGACAGCCCCATTCCAACAACCATTGAAAGATGGAAGGAAGTGGGCTTCTTTAGCTTGGAGAAGGCTGCGGGGAGACCTCATTGTGGGCATCCAGTGCTTGAAGGGAGCGAATAAACAGGAGGGGGAACGGCTGTTTGTGAGGGTGGGCAGTGATAGGACAAGGGAGAATGGTTTTTAAGTGAGATAGGGGAGGTTTGGGTTGGATCTGAGGAGGGAGTTTTTCATGCAGAGGGTGGTGACACACTGGAACAGGTTGCCCAAGGAGGCTGTGGATGCCCCATCCCTGCAGGCATTCAAGGCCAGGCTGGATGTGGCTCTGGGCAGCCTGGGCTGCTGGTTGGTGACCCTGCACACAGCAGGGGGTTGGAGCTGGATGAGCACTGTGGGCCTTTGCAACCCAGGCCATTCCATCATTCTTTAATTCATCCACCACCCACATGGAGAGGAACAGGGAGCTCTGCTTTGACATCCCCACCACCCTGGCAGGCTGCACCATTAGAAGAAGGGCTAATTATACATCTCCTCATCTCATAAGCAAAGAAACAAAGAGTGGGAAGGACGCAGCGGGTCCCTGAAGGTGGTGACGGGACAGGGGCTGCTGTGATGCCAATGGACCATCCCTGGGTGCTAAGGGAGGGGTGAGAGCTTCTTCCCCATCCACAGGCTGCAAGGGAGGCCACTGGAGGTACCAGAACGGGGTCTGTCTCCATACCCATCCGAACCGGGCCACAACTGCCCTACACCTCCAAACCACCCCCAGCACCAGAACGGGGCAGGGACCGTCCCCATGCCAGGATCAACCCCAGCCCGCCGCTCTCCTTCACAGCATGATTCCAGGGCCAGGCCTGGGCCTCTCTTCCCCGTTCTCCCCCTCCTACCGGAGCCTCATCCCCCCCCTCCCATCCCTTCCCCTCCATTCCAGGCCCCAGCGGTACCGCCGCGCTCATCGCTCCGCAGGGCCGCGTCCGCCGCTCACAGCGCTCCCCCCACCCTCGGCGGTGCACCCCCAACACCGCTCCGCCGAGCCCCGCAGCCCATCGCCTCGCGTTCCGCCCTCACCCCGCGTTCCGCCCCCACCTCTCAACAGAAGCCAGGGAGGGCAACGGGGTATAATCCCCACGCTGGGGGTGAGGAGGGGCAGGATGAGCTGTAAACAAGGCTGTATTCCTCCCTATCCCCACACTCTGCCGTGGGCTGGGTGACCCCCCAGCTCGGGCTGCCCAGCACCCATCCATGGCCTTGTTGTCTCCAGGGATGTGCACCCACAGCTCTGGGCAGCAGAGCCGGAGCCTCGATGCCTCTGGAAAAAGAATTTCCTGCTCACATCTAACCTAAATGTCCCCTCTTTTAGTTTAAAGCCGTTCCCTTTTGTTCTATCGCTATTAGATTGTGCGACAAGTCCCTCTTCTCTCCTATTCATCAGCTCCCTTTAGGCACTGGAAAGACACAGTGATGTCTCCCTGCAGCCTCCAGGCTGAACACCCCCAGCTCCCTCAGCCTGTCTCCATAGCGAGGTGCTCTGAACACCCCCATACCCTCCTCTGGACCCGCTCCCACTTTTCGAGTGTGTCCAGCTCCCTCCCAAGCAGGCTGTGGATGCCCCATCCCTGCAGGCATTCAAGGCCAGGCTGGATGTGGCTCTGGGCAGCCTGGGCTGCTGGTTGGTGACCCTGCACATAGCAGGGGGTTGGAGCTGGATGAGCACTGTGGTCCATCTCAACCCAGGCCATTCTATCACTCCATGAACAAAGCTGTTAAGGGTCTGTAGCACAGTGCTATGGGCAGCACAGCATGGGGCAGTCCAGAGGAGGCTCAAAGGAGACCTCACGGCTCTCCAGCTCCATACAGGAGGTTGTAGCAAGATGGCGGCCAGCCTGTGCTCCCATTTAACAGTGATGAGCAGCACTGGCCTCACCTTGTGCTGGGGAGAGGCTCCAGTTGGCTGTCAGGAGAAATCTATGCTCATTAAGTGTTATAATGTAGTGGGTTAAGTGTTATAATGTAGTGGGACATAGAGTGGGGGTCACCAGCCCTGGGAGGTGCACCAGAACCGTGGGGATGTGGCATTGAGAGACACGGGCAGTGGACACGGTGGTGAATAGTCAGTCAGTGGGGGTGGGGATCTCAGAGGTGTTTTCCAGCTGTTATGAGTTTATGTCGCAACACGCCATGACGGCTCTGTGCACACTGCAGCACCCAAAGGCTGTGGTAGTTCAGTCTCCCTCTTATCCTTGCCTACACGGTTTACGTGGCGCCGCGCTACACCCGCCCTGCCGCGAACCGATTGGTTTTCCTCCCCCCCTCTTCGCAAGCTGATTGGTTCTCCGCTCCATCCATCAAACCAGCGAGGCGCCATGTTGAGCGCGGCTGCGCGGTTCCCGCTTTGCGGCGGCCATGTTAACGCGGCGCCTTACGGCTGTGGGGACGGCGGGAGGTTGGTGGAGCTCAAGCCTGAGTGATCCGCTCTTAAGAGCCTTCAGCCGGTATAACGCTGACCCTGCCGGCTGTAGGATCGATGTAGGGACCTGACAGGGACTCACCAGCCTCCTGCTCCAGCCTGGAGCCTGAGAAAGGAGCATTGGGTCCAATTCCAGCCTAAAAGGAGCTGGGAGAAATGATGCTAAGGCCGCGTGGCGAGGCCTTGCTGCGTGATCCTAGCATTGCAAATCCTATTTGTTTATATGTACATAGTGATTGCAGGGATGGGACTGGACCTTACCCCTTAACAAACATCCACATTGCTGTTCTGGGGTCAGCTGAGTTGGTGCAGCCAGAGGCCTTGGAAATGAAGGGAGGTTTCAGTCTTGCTGCAGGCATGCACTCAGCTTGTGGGAGAAGTGAACACAAACTCGTGTTGTTTGTTTGTTTTAAAGCTGGCTGCTGTGCTAAGGAAAGGGGTAAATCCTTGTTGCCCGCACTTTGATCACAGATTGTGTCTCTGTAGCTGCTTCCAAAAGTAGTTGAAATACTGTGGGGATAATGGGCTGAAGGAGCCTTCTCTGATGGGTAACATGCTTCCCACTGGGAGGTGAGGTAGGCAGTGAGGTCTGCTTGGCTGTCCTGGGTGGGAAGAGGTGGCTTCAGGGTGTCCCTGTGCCACCAAACCCAATAGTCTGTAGAGGTGGCTTAGGAAAAGCCATCCCTTTGCAAACTGCTCCTGTCTCTGCCACTTTGCCCTGCCTCTTCATTGAGGCAAGACTCGATTTCACTTCTGCTTTTATTTGTGCCTTTCCTTTCTGGTCCCAGTTTCCCATTTTTTGGTGTTCTGCTTCTGGGCCCCCATCTCAGAGCTGTGCTTTGTGGGCAGCAGCTGCCTGGCATTATGGTTTGGATCAGAATTTAAAGCAGTGCTGATGGATCACTGCTCCGATTGCTTCTGGCTGGAGCTGTCAGGCCTTGTGATGGATTCTCGCTCTCTTTTCCAGATCATCAGCGTTCATTGACGTGGCAAGTCTCTTCACTGCTGACCAGATTCATACATTTACCTCCTGCTTCATGATCCACCCTATCAGCCCCTGCGCTGCCTTTCTGAGCGAGTGGAGCTTCTGACACAGCCCTGACACTGTGGGTCTGCATCTCCATCACGACCTAATCTGTGGAGAGAAGAAAGGTGAGAGAACAAGGTCCATACAAAAAGAGAGCCTCTGTGTTAGGCTGTTGTCACCTCCACCTTGTCAGCCTTGGGTGGGATCTTTGCCATCTTTGCATCCAACCTCGATGCATGCCTTGCAAGGATGCAGGTCTGAGCTGTGTTTTGGCACTTCCTGGACACGACAGAACTGCTGATGTGGAACAGATATTGTGCTGCCCTTTAATCTCACCTCCAGAGCCACCTTGGCAATTATACAGTCATTTGAAACTCCAAGGTGCTTTGAGCAAGGAGCACTGGTGGAGTTTGAGCTGGGTTCAGACCAGCACTCCCCTCCAGGGAAGGCTGTTTTCCCTTCTCTGAACTCTGAAGCCTGGACCACATATAAAGTCAGTATCTTTGTTTATAAGTTCCTTTAAGTATTGAAAGGTCTCACCGGAGTCATTTCTTCAAGCTGAACAAGCCCAGATCCCTCAGCTTTTCTTTGCAAGAGAGGTGCTCGGCCTTCTGAGCATCTTTGTATCAACTGCACCACTCAGCTAACGGGATAATTTAAGAAGAAAAGCTTTTCAAATCAAGTTAGTTCACTACAACCAAGACGTAACCTAATGTATATGAGGTACATCTCAATTATGTGCATCAGCTTGTAACACAGTTCCTTCCTTTTCCTTCACTTCACACAACCGGGTGAGCAGTGATGACTGTAAAGGTTTCATGCTATTACTACACGGGTGCCAAGGGATGTTCCAGATTTTGTTAAGTATTTCCTTTGCTCATTCATTTTTAGCCTGAAAAGGCTCACGGTGCTCGCATCCGAATGCTATCAGAAGGTCTGTGTCATTGTTAGCTGTCTTCAGAACTCCAAAGATTTATACTGCTGTCAGGTTAAGAGTAGAAAGTAATTTGGCTACCAGCCTTGGAATTTCCTATAGTGAGATCTTTTAGCCACTAAGAGTTCATCACTTGTTCAGCAGAAATTTAACTGAAAGTCGAATGGAGCAAAATCAAATTTGACAGACGTTTCCTTCTTCAAATGCACCTCCTGTAACTGGAATAACTTTCAATGCAGCTTTGCCTGATTGCAGGAACACACACCCTAATGCCACCCAAGCCATTATGGCCGTGCCTCGTCACCCTTGCAGCCATCACTGTCTGCCCTGGGATAGCAATGTAGGCTCTAGGCCATATTCTCCTCCCTGAAAGCAGACATCAGCATGTGGTCAGCAGCATCAGCCATGGCTCAGAGCTCCTGCTGCTGCTCAGCCTCATCCATGAGCCAGTCAAAGCAGGCAAGTTCTTGCTACCTCTGTCCCTCTGGGCCTGGTGGTGGAGCTCAGGCCTTTCCCAGACCGATGGTGCTCCATCATCTTCTACCTGCCCCATAGTGGCTACATCCATTCTTGGTGCCTGAGGATGCAGCTCCTGCCTGGTGAGTATCTCATCCCTAATCCTCAATCTTTTCCTTGTCCTCAAACTCAGTCTCACAAGGACCCTTCTGCTGCCTGTGTCTCCAGCAGCTCCCTTATGAAGCGTGCTATCCAGATGGTGTGGAATGAAGCGTGCAGGAGGTAGCGCTGGTTGGAGATGCACAGCACGTGAAGATAACATAGGAGCAGCCAGCCTTGGTGTTCTGATGGTAGACATTGAAGCAGACGTTGAACACAAAGATTTGGAAGAGGACTATCATGGTGGTGAAGCGTCCAAAGAGCTGCAGGTGGGACTCACAGGAGAGGCAGTGCATGACTACAGAGAAGATGGCAAGGGTGACAGATTGCAGATGCAGAGTGGTGAGGAGATGCTGATAGGAGTTGGCTGGGGCCTTGGCTGCAACAGAATGGCTCCTGGCAGTTTCTTTCCTGCTGGTTGAGCATGTTCTCTGTGAAAACCGGGGGCCTTTCCTCCAATCTGAATGTGCCCCAGCTTCTGCTTCCAGAAGCTTCTGCTGGTTCTTGTCTTGCCTTTCTTTGGCTAATGAACCATTTCATTAACCGAGTACCTGCTGTCTGCTTCCAAGAGTATAGCCTGCATTTTAGTCATAGAATCATAGAATTACCCAGGTTGGAAAAGACCTTGAAGATCATCAAGTCCAACCGCAGCCCAACCAGTAGCCCATCTCTAAAACAACCTCTGCTAAATCATATCCCTGAGCACCACATCCAAACGGCTCTTAAACACATCAGGGATGGCGATTCAACCACCTCCCTGTGTATCCCATTCCAGTCCCTAACCATGTGTATCCCATTCCAGTCCCTAACCATGTGTATCCCATTCCAGTCCCTAACCATGTGTATCCCATTCCAGTCCCTAACCATGTGTATCCCATTCCAGTCCCTAACCACCCTTTCTGTAAAGAAGTTCTTCCTAATATCCAACCTGAACTTGCCCTGGCGCAACTTGAGGCCATTTCCCCTCGTCCTGTCACTTGTCACTAGTGAGAAGAGACCTGCCCCACTCTCACTGTAAGAACCTTTCAGGTACTGGCAGACGGCAATAAGGTCTCCCCTCAGCCTCCTCTTCCTCAGACTAAACAGCCCCAGCTTCCTTAGTCTCTCCTCGTAGGGCTGATTCTCCAAGCCCTTCACGAGCCTCGTTGCCCTTCTCTGGACCTGCTCCAGTACCTCCATGTCCTTCCTGTGCTGAGGTGCCCAAAACTGGACACAGTACTCGAGGTGAGGCCTCACCAATGCTGAGTACAGGGGCAGGATGACTTCCCTAGTCCTGCTGGCCATTCTTGATACACACCAGGATGCCGTTGGCCTTCTTGGCCACCCGGGCACACTGTGGGCTCATGTGCAGCCGAGCATCAATCAGTTCCCCCAGCTCCGTTTCCTCCACACAGTCCTCCAGCCACTCCGCCCCAAGCCTATAGCGCTGCCTGGGCTTGTTGTGGCCAAAGTGCAGGACCCGGCATTTGGTCTTGTTGAACCTCATCCCATTGGCTTCAGCCCAGCTCTCCAGCCTGTCCAGATCCCTCTGTAGGGCCTCGCTACCCCCAGGCAGATCCACACTCCCAGCCAGTTTAGTGTCATCTGCGAACTTACTGAGGGTGCACTCGATGCCCTCATCGAGGTCATCAAGAAAGATGTTGAAGAGGACAGGCCCCAGCACCGACCCCTGGGGAACACCACTCGTGACCGGTCACCAGCTGGATTTAACTCCATTCACCACCACTCTCTGAGCCCGGCCCTGCAGCCAGCTCCAGACGTCCCAAAGGCGGTGTTTAATGGGCTGCAATGGGCGCACACCGGGATGCAGCCGAGAGCTTCCTCGCTGCTGGAACCCAAATGGGTGGAGCAGCTAAGCTCCGCCCCCTCTCTCTGATTGGCTCGCAGCAGGGGGAAGGGGCGGGGCATGAGTTTAGCGTGACGTGCGCCGAGGGGCGGGGCCGTGCCGCGCGTGCGCAGAGGCGGGGCGGGACCGGCGGCGGTGTGAGGCGGCGCGGGGGACGGAGCCCGGAGTCCGGCCCTGAGGGGAGCGGCACGACGCCATCCGTCGCCTTACATCTCTCCGAGCACCGGTCCTACGGCTCTATCCGCAGCGTAGAAGGTAGAGGGAGAAAAGGGGAAGAAAAAAAAAAAAAGAGTAGAGGGGAAAAAATCGCGGATCTTAAACCGCGTGGAGCGGAGAGAGAGAGAGAGAGAGAAAGACAACGAGTAGACCGAGAGGGTCGGCTGTGCCATCATGTCGGCGGGCGGGGACTTCGGCAACCCGCTGCGGAAATTCAAGCTGGTGTTCCTGGGCGAGCAGAGCGGTGAGTCCCCGCACGGACGGACCGTGTACCCCCCCCCCCCCCCCCCCCCTTCACCCTCCCAACCGCCGGCCTGAGGGGATCCGACCCCCTCCTTAGCCCCCCCCCCTCCCCCCTCCTCCCTCAGTCCCCTTCTCGCCTCCATGGTGCCTTTGTGAGCTGGTCCGGGCCCTGTGGCTGTCCCCGGCTCTCGGCCAGGCTCTATTAACCGCGGGGATGGGAACTACGCGTTGCTGTGTGTGCCCATTTCAACACAAACCCCATCTCCAGAGCCGCCTGCTGATTCATGGGACCCCCATTGCGGCGTTGTATTGCTGTGAGGAGCGTCGTTCCGTGCCGTTCTTTGAGCCTATTGAGGGGAAGGAGCGGCTCCAACCACGCTCTGCCCAGCGCTGCGGGTGCGGGTTGGGATCCACCTTTGCTCTCCGTGTGGCAGCGATGATGAAACACGTCATCGTGTTTTGTTGCCTTGCTTTTCCTTCTCCTTTTCTCCCCCCCCCTCCCCCTCCCCAAACGCTTTGCATCTCGTTCACGTGCTCAAGCTGTGCAGCCCCCCCCAGCTCGGGGATGGAGCTGCTATATTGCATTGACCCACCATTAGGTTGAATGGACCTACCGCCCTTCCAGCCCCTCCCCGTGGGCCATTTCCTTTTGTCCGCCCCATTTTAAATCGTTGCTTTTGGACCATCTTTTCTTCCTATTAACGATTCAGCATCAACTTGGCCATTTCTTTTTGGGTAAGTCAGCTGATCCACTTGGCTGGGTTGCTGTTTGACCAGCCATCTTAGGAGGCTTTTGGAAGAGGGTCGTGCAGATGCCGTCTGGTCTTTTTTTTTCCCCTTTATTTTTTTAATCCTTTTTTTTTCTTTTCCATCCCCAGTTAATCAGCACTGAGAGCTTCAAAGCTCTAATTGTGCGTTTGCTTGTTTTACTCGATTTCTGACTTAATTATGCTTCTGTGGGAGGTGGGAGCTGCCGGTGCAGACCTTATTCACAACAGCTCTTCGTTCACATGTGGATTTCCCATCTCTATTCAAGCAGATGCCTTCAGATACTTGCTACCTCTAGCCTGACTTCTCCCCCCCATTAGCTAATCATCTGTGTTTATACAAGACCTTAAATAATGGCTTAAAACATGGGGGGAAACATGTATTTCATGGCTATAGAAACCCAGCCCTGCTGCTGTGACCGGCTTACAGATGCCTTGAGGCTTTAAGGAAGCTCTCTTTAAGGCAGCTGTGCTGAGGCTCCGACCCTGCCTTTGTCTCAGCTGCTGAGCGATGACTCCCTGGCTGCGCTGCTGTGCCCAGGTGGCTCTGTGTGCAGCAGGGAAATGGCTTGTTGTATTTAGAGGCTTATTCCCTACAGATGCTGCTGTCACTGTGTATTTCTGTGTATGTTTTCTATACTGGCTGAAGCATGAGTAGCTCATGAACCTGCCATAGGGGACCTGCTTCAGCTGGGGTGGGGGGTGTTGGGCTGGGTGATCTCTTAGAGGTCCCTTCCAACCCCTGCAGGTCTGTGATTCTCCCATTACATGCAGCTCCTGAAAGAATAAATGTCCTAATAGCGTTCTTCGTTAGCGTGGCGGTAATACAGAAGCATCTCTCATCCTGCAAAAGGACTTCCAGCAGGTTTTCCATCCGTGTACCTCCCTTCACCATTTTCCATTTTGAAAGGTTAGGGAGAAATACATTGATGTGTATTTACAACAGAGGGCTTTAGAAATGGGGATATCTCCTTCTACAACAGTTGAGGTGGATTATTGTGTTCGCTTCCTGTTTAGCTGAAAGGTTTCCTGCCCTGCTGGAAGGCCGTAATCTAAAGATCCTCTCCTGCTGCTCGTGGGGATGCTGGATGCTTCTCTTTCATTTACATTCAGGGGCTTCACTGTGGCAAACGAGGTGTTACCAAGGGCTGCGACGCAGCAGTAGCTGGCTGAGCAGCCACAGCGAGCTCAGATCAGACCGTCGGCGCTGACTGCATGCAGTCTCTTCAATAAATAAGTATGTTTTGGTTAAGAGATCCGTAATGAGTTCATTGCTGTGCGAGCTTTGCAGCCCTGAGATGCGATTGTGTGGCCGGAGATTGCCACGTAGGAGCTGGGAGTGATTGGAGATGCTGTATTCATACTTGAAACTGAGGTTGCTGTGGATGCAGGCAGGTTTTTGCTGCTGTCCTCAGCCATATTGTGGTAGCTCTGCTCCGTGTGACTAAGGCTGCAGTGATTCTTCCTGGTAGTGCTGCTTGCTGCCAGCTGCAGATTCTCTATGCTAAGATGCTGATGGGTTTTTAAAGGCCTTTCTCCCCTTGCTCCCCAGTTTCCAAAGCCTTTCCATTTCCCATACCTGCTTCTTCTCCCCCCCTACCCTTCATGCTCTCATTGTGGCATCTCCTCGAGCGCTCGGTGCTGTGGCAATGACACCCTGCTGCGGCTCCGTGCAGCGGCAGAAGGTCACTGGCAGCTCCTTCCAGGATTTACTGCAAGTCATTGCCTCTCCATGGCAGTGGTCGCGCTGCATTGGCAAAGCCTCAGCTCCGTGTGGATTCATCCCCAGCCTGCAATATAATCCGTGTCCAGCTCAAAGAAGCTTCTCTTTCCTTCTCCGTCTCATTTTGTTCCCCAACTTGCAGTACAAGGATGCAGCGTTGGGTAGCCAGCAAGAAGGCAGCTTCACCAGCACTCGCTTTAATTGAATTACTTTTCTCAATGATTAGAGATTACGGAGTTTAGTAGTTTTAAATATGCTAATCTTGACTGAAAAGGCAGAGAGCTCTATGCTGGGGGATTAGATAGAGCTATTGTATAAGAAAGAGAAATGGATATGCTTCCTGCTGCCTTTGATCTTGTTTTATCAGGTGGCTTTCATCAGCCCTAGTGCCTCAAGTTGAAGGAATTCAGGCTTCTGGGTCGCAGCAGTTAGTGCATACGTCACCTATGCCAGGCTGGCTCGCAGTAAATATATGATCAAACACCTTTAGTTTTGTCTGGCGGGTGGACGTGTCTGCTTATGGCCATTTTTGAGTGAGCAGAATGGAATCCTGGGGCGCTGTTACAGAAAGATTCTTCCATCGTGTGGCTTTTATTGCAAGCAAGTCTGAAGGCCGTGCATATGTATAAATAGCAAAATGAGTCCCTGTTGTTTCTTAATGCGTTGCATAAGATCTAAAAAAATAAAAGGTAAATTAAAACCAATTAACGATGCTCATCAGGATCCAGGGTTTTAATACTGAAGGTGCTGCTAAGTGCTGTGTGATAACTTGTAGACTGTAGCAGTTTGAAAACCATTAGATAGCGAGCTGTGCTGCTGCGTGATGGCGTTGGGATGGATGCTGGTGGACGTGGTGCCTTAGGATCGTAGAATCAGCAGGGTTGGAAAAGCCTTCCAAGATCTTCCAGTCCAACCATCTAATGAGTTAACTGGAGGGTAAGGGGTGTGTGCTGGCTGCACGGCCTGACATCCCTCTGCAGCTTCAAATCCTTTTCTTTTTGAGGAGCACTGTGCTTTGCAGGCTTCCTGGAGCTCTTGTTTTGTCCATTCTGCTCCTGTTGGTATCTTGGTGCCTTGTTTTTTCCTGTGCCCATGTCTTCATTGGTTTCCTTTTGGCACCTGTGAAATAGAATAGCCCTTCCAACAGTGTCTGCATGGAGAGCAGGCCTGGAATTGTCTGTGGTGCCAGTTTTCATGGAGCCCCGTGATTCCTGTCTGGCTGTGGAAGCCTCTGGAGGAGCTGGATTTCTCTTCCAAGGAAGATCAGCTGCATGTCGGTGCATTGGTATGTTTTTCTACCTGTATCTGAGAAACAGCAAGCCTGCAAACTTGGATCTTCTAATCCCCTCCATATAAGATAATGGCTTTTTATCTGCAGCAGATGATGAGGCATGGCACAGTGTCCAGGTTCTGCAGAGCTGATGTGTAAGGCTGAAGGTGTAAGAGATCCTAACAGAGGAGAAAAGGAGGACCTGAGCTGAAGCCAGCTGCCCTGGGGAGTTCTACCAGATGGGAAATGCCAGGGCTTGCTGCTCCCAGTCATTCTTATAGGCTTCACTGATCACAATCCATCTTCCTAGTCTGTCTATGAAGAAGTAGCCACCTTCCTAGTTAGCACAGGTGTGCAGAGGCGTTTGTGTGCAAGTACTTGTTGCATATGCTGCCGACTTAGCAAAGCAACCAACCAAAACAAGCAGGTTCTCAGTGGTTTGAAACACGGCTCAGAAGAAATCAAACTGTGCTGCCTCGATGTGGCTGCCATGAGACTTTTCTGTGACAGCCTTTGCAATTGTGTTGTTGAGACCCTGCAAGAAATGGCTCCTGGTGGCAGGCAGATGTTTGTGAGAGGCTGTAGGAGCTTTTGAGCATCCCTTCTGGGCAACCCTCCTGTTGGGTATGTGGACCTGTTTGGAGTGCTGTCCAAGTCCTTGTTGGGGCTGCCTCCTGTTGGCTCTGTTTGACAGAGCTTTATTCTCAAGTTAAGAAGGAAGTCCTTAATCAACTGGAGAGCTCAACTGTGGCATTTGTTTAACTTGACTTTCTAGAACCAGGCTGTCACTTTCTTTGTTCCCAGTCATGCTTGTTCTGCTGGATGACTGTTAACACCGCACTCAGAGCTGTGAGAAGTCAATGTGTGGCTGCCTGCTCTGCTGTGTGCTTTGAGAAGGCCTCCCTGACCCTTGGCACACCTGGTGGGATGCTGCCTGCCTTAGTGCACTACTGGATAGCCAGTTGCTTCCATTTTCTTACAGAGAGATGGGACATACTGGAAGCATTAACCGTGACTTGACTTGATGCCAGTAGCCCTGGAGATGCCACTCAGCTATTCTGGGATTTGCAGGCTCGTAGTGTTCTCTCATCTAGACATGTGTAGGTGTCATCAACACACAGCATTAAAGCTTTGCTTTAAATCTGAAGTATATTTGATCCGGAACTGAAAGGCTCTTGAAGAAATACTGGAGCAGCTGTGGTGAGCAGTTAATTTTATGTTCAGACATGACCAGAACTGGCTGCGTTGGGGTGGGTTGACGTTGTGTTTGGGGATCTTGAAGGTCTTTTCTGGCCTGAATGAGTCCATGAACTTGGCATGCCTTATGGTGTCCCTGCTCATTGTAGGAGAGTTGGACTAGATGGCTCTCAGAGGTTCCTTCCACCTCAAAGGGTTCCATGATTCTTTCAGAGATTTGTGGCCCCATAGACTTCTTCCTCCACAGTTGGATCTACTTTCTTCATAGAATCACTGAATGACCCGACTTGGAAGGGAGATCATGAAGCTCCAACCCCCCACCACAGGCAGGGCCACCAACCTCTACCTGCAGGTAAACCTGCTAAGGGTGAAACGTTCTTAACTTTCACTGGGTCTGTGTTACATCTCCATTTGTTACTCCTTTAAACCTTTGTACTGTGAATGTTTGAGACTGTATCCGTGAATGCCTTTTCTCCTGCTGAGTGATGCTATTCAGTCCTTTGCTTCTGGGAGAGCAATCAGCAATTGCTGCAGCAAACAAACCCCGCTCCACCATTCCTGTAATTAACGCAGAGGTCCGTTTATTCCATTTCTCTAAATGCTTCCTGTTACGCTTCCTGTACTTACCTCTCTCTAGGTTTGAGTTACAGCCAATTCATTTTCTTAATGCTCTTGATGTGCTCAACGCAAAAGGAAGGGAAATTAAATCTAGGGTAAGATGGGCAGCGAAAAGGAGAGGGGCCCACGAAGGGTGGATTTACACTGGCGTGGCTCCAAGCAGTGTCTGGTGCAGGACTGACAACACTGCTGTGACTTGTGTCTCTGCCAAGGGGCCAAATAGCTTCTGCTGGAGCTGGGGAGAGTGATTTGGTGTAATGGGCTGAGAGTGGGGCCCTGCAGAGACCCTGGGGCTGTCTGCAGAGTAGTGGGCAAAGCAGTGCTGTATTAACTTCACTGCTGAAGTTTTCTTGCAGCTTGTAGGGCTGGGCACTTCATTTGTTTTAATGAAGGTATTGTCCTCTCTGGGAGTAGAAAATAGGTACTGGTGACCAACTCAGTCCTCTTCTTCCAGCAGTGGCCATGAGAAACCCTGCTGGGTGGGATGGGAGGGATTTTATTTACAGCCTGACAGTGAGATGTGAACTAAATGGGTGATTGAATCATCCAGAAGATGTCTGAGGTAGTAAAAGGGAAATGGAGGGAACAAAATTCATTGGAAGCGTTGCCAGCAGGAGTGGAGTGTGCACACAGAGATCGATGCGTTCCAGTGGGAGCAGCTTGAGCTCAGAGCCAGGAGAGAGGGCATTCAATTAGAAATGCAGGTAAATGGAGAACGCTTTCTTTTGTGAAAGCAGCTGAAGCTGCAGGTAATGTTTCCTGATGGATGCAGGCAGCATTGTGAAGGTAGATGAACAAGGCTTCACTTTCATGTGTAGCAGTATTAATTGGCAGCGGAACACTGTGCTGCATTATCTCCTTTTTCAAAGCGAGTTCTGACCTCTTCTTGACTTCTCTAGGCAGGAGTAGGTAGGTCCTTATGCTGGAGGTCCTCCACCTTTTGCCTTTGTTGCTTTTGTTACCTGATACGTTTTCTTCTCGTTTTAAATGTGTGCATCTGCTCCCGAAGCAGTTGTTGAGTACTGTGTCCTTGGCTTGCTCAAAATGGCTGAAAATCTCTTCACGTCTGCATCGAAGCTGGAGTGGCTGCAATGAAGCAAAGCTCCTCATTGCTTGCTTGGATAAAGCTCTAGGAGAACCCCTCAGCGTGGCAGGTGAGAGCAGCAAGAGGCTCAGCTTCAAATGGCTGAGGAAAGCTGGAGGCTGGCGTGTCATCTGGAGGAAATCCTGAGCTGTTTGGCCTTTCCTGCTGTCCTCAGAGCACCTTACAGCACAGCCTTGGCATGCTGGGTCTCTTCCAGCCCCACCTCAACTTTTTGTCATACTTTCTCAGCTCCTCCTTTCTTGTCAGTCCTTTATTTATTCAATCCATAGTTACGTTCCTATTCATTTTGTTCTCTCAAATTCCTTCTTTTTTCCTCTCTGATTTTAATTTTGGAAGGGGGATAAGCAGTCATTGGAGTGGCTTTTATCCATGCAATTAACTCTGTCACCATAATACTTCTCCACTTTAGTTTTAGTCGCCTTTAAACTTAACTCAGTATGATTTGGAGGAGGGAACAGGGATCTTCCTGTGGCTGCATAGGGACAGGCAGGTGGAAAAGCTGCATCCCATCAACTTTACCTCTTTATTTGGATGCTGGAGTGTAATAGCAGACCTGAAAAAAAGCTTTCCTCACTGAACGTATCCCAGTGTTTGTAATTATCTGGTTTGCTCTTAAAAATTGTTTTCCTCTTTCTCTATTCGAGAGTGGTTCCATCTGTTTATTTATGTCTGCAGGCTTCTGGAAGTGTTGAAGCAAGTAATGTACTGTTAATACAGTTGTGGCCTTAGGAATTTTACAGTTTTACTTAACGTTACACAAAGGATTTTTCTCCTGTGAAATACAGCCGACTTTTCCATCAGATCATTAAACTGCAGAACATGCAGTAAATCTGGGAGGAGCCTTCTGCTAATTGCTACCACGTTCCCTATAGTAAACCCTGACCACTAGAGAAGAATTTCCCTATGGAATTGTGCGGTTGAGATTTTAAATGGTCGTTGCAAATGGTGCAGGGCTCGCACTGCTAAGGAAGGGGGTGAGTCAAGGATTCCAGAGCTGTCTTTGAGTGCTTAATTTCAGGTTCAGTCAACCCTCCCCTTTTGGAAGATGGGGCAGTGGAAGAAGTGCCCTACATCAAGTGTTTGCAAGCAATTCCAGGGCAACTCTGTGCTCTCTCACTGATCTGATGCTTCCCAAGCACTCTCCTAGAATGCCTGACTAGAGAATCTGCTTTTACGTTGGATCTCCGAGCTGCTTTGTTCTCAGTAGGTTAATTCCCCACTGCCACCAGACAGTTGCTCAGGTTGGAAAAGGCATTTGAGACTGTCAAGTCGAGCCACATCCCAACCGTATTACCATAACTCTAACAACCCCCTGCTAAACCATGTCCCTGAGCACCACATCCAGGCGGTTTTGACCACATCCAGAGATGGTGACTCAACCAGCTCCCTGGGGAGCCCACTTCAGTGCTTAACTACCCTTCCTACAAAGAAGTTCCTCCTGATACCCAACCTAAACCTCCCCTGGTGCAACTTGAGGCCATTTCCCCTCATCCCATCAGCAACAGAGTGGAAGATGATGACAAACACTTGTCGTGTAGTACCTGTTGGACTTGGTGGAAGCTCATTTCAATGACAAAAGTGACCTGTGTTTTCAATAGCATTCCTTTGAGACTCCTCGAGATCCTTGTTGGGGTGCTTGCAGCTGGCTTTGTGCGTGTGCCAGCCTGCAGCCCAGAATCATCCTGTTGGTAACGAGTCTCTTCTCTGTATTTTGGAGAGTAAAGGTTAGTTTTACAGGAACTTAACTAGTTTGTGTCCTTAGACTCTTTGTGTGAAGCAGTTTATTGTTATTGCTACTTGATACTGCACAAGGAGAAGATTTCTCATCTCCAAAGGAATGGTGATGCAGTAGGTGGGAATGGAGGGGGTCTCACCATCCCTGGGGGTGTTCCAGAGCCATGGGGATGTGGGCAGGGTGGGATAGGCCGTGGTTGTGCTTGGGGACCTTGGAGGTTACATAGTATGGATTGTTTGAAGCAGAGCTGGGAAGGAGAACAAGTAGTGTAGCTTCTTAATGCATGCCGCTCTGGAGTTTGGTTTCTATTGCTAAAAAATAAGTCGTGGAGTGGTTTTGGTGCTGAAAAGCAAGATCCTGTGCAGCTCTTGTACAGCGTGTTGGTAAATGTGCTGTCATCTGTTCTGGTGTCTTCTCTTCTTTCCCCTGTGTTGCTGTGGCATTGCGTCATCCAGGCTAACCAAAGCGTGTTGTTGTGCAGAGGATGGTGTACATCCCCAGCTATTTTTGCACCAGTCCCCAGGTGTTCTCAACATCCATCCTTGTCAGCTTGGATCAGCAAACACTGCCTGGATCCGCGCTGTGCTTTGTGGCAAGCTCTGCTTAATGAAAGTGCACAGAATGTTCTCTGCATTTTTTTCCCCTTAAGAGCTGCCTCTTTAGAAGCCAGGCTGCATTGACCTTAAATCAGGATCACTTTAGGACTTTGCTTGAGCTTCGTTCTGAAGAAATACTCGCCTGCATTCACTCTCTGAAGAATGAGCTTGAAAGAAGAGCTCTTACGGAAGCTGCTCTGCTGCTGTTGTTTGGGAAGTGCAAAGGTGAGGTCTTGTTCCTCCAGGGTTGTTCTAATCCCCTGCTATGTGCAGGGTCACCAACCAGCAGCCCAGGCTGCCCAGAGCCACATCCAGCCTGGCCTTGAATGCCTGCAGGGATGGGGCATCCACAGCCTCCTTGGGCAACCTGTTCAGTGCGTCACCACCCTCTGTGTGAAAAACTCCCTCCTAATATCCAACCTAAACCTCCCCTGTCTCGCTTTAAAAGCATCCCACTTAAAACCATGTCCTTTTGTCTTAAGTCGCTGCAGTGAAAGGGCAGAATTTTCTTTGGGTCAGCGTAGGGAAAGTAGCCATGAGAGGAGGGAGCCACAGGATGAACTGTTTGCTTCTTTTCCAGGTGGGCTCTGGTGCAACATCTGGATTAGGTAAAGAACAGAGGGGTGAGAAGTCACATTAATGATCTCTAGCACGTTAGTACGTCACCTGAAATTTCTCCAGTTCATTGCTCTGAAGCTTTTTGGTTTGTGTTATGTCTTTTTCAAGGGCAAAACATGCTTAGGCAGGTAGGGATGATTTCTCTTAAGCATTCCTTTCAGCATGGGGTGCAGACTAAGGTTGCTGTCAGTAGCTTTGTACAGCCTCACATGCTGCATACTGGGATGTGGAAACAGGACAAGGGTAGAAATAGTACTGAGTGTCCTCATCTGGGAGGGAGATTGGAAGCTCAGCATTTGAAGTGGATTCAGACTGTGTGCTTTGGAGCTGCGATTTCTCTGTCAGACTTCCTGTTGACATAAATAGCTTTTAACACGATGGATGATGGTGTCCATCCTGGTTTGCTTACCTTGCAGCTGGGCTGGAGGAGCTCTGCCTGCACTGCCAGCACTGGAAAGGATTTACTAAGAGAAGATCCAGCTGTGCTCAGGCATAGTAGAAAAACGGTGTCAGGGAACTGTGCCCCTGAGGAACTGAAATGAAACTCGGTAGGCTGAAGGACAAGAGTAGATAACGCTCAAACACAGTGCCAGATGTAGTGTGACAGATGTCCTAAGGCTGTGTTTGTAGTGACCCGCAGTGAGCAGGGTTTAATTAGGAAGGCATCATATGGAGGTAAGGGAGCTGAAGCAGACTGCCAGTCATCAGATGTCATTGGAAAGGAAATTCAGGTTGAAGATGCACGTTTAGCTGCCTTTGTTTTGCAGAAGTATGACTTCTTCCCTTTGTTTCCCCAGTAGGGCAGGGAGACACAGCTGGGCTATTCTTGGGAGGTTCCAATTATCCCTACAACAGCAGCAAATCTGGCTCCTTAGAGAGAAGATGATGGGAACAGAGCAGTGTTTTGTTGAATGCAAAGTTAAGGATTGGCTACACTGCTGTAGAGCCCTCCTGTGGATGTTAGAGGATGGAGGTGAGAAAGATGTGCAAAATGCAAAGGAACTTCTGGATACTACAACTAAGCTGGCGATTTAGGGAGTGCTTTTGTTTGCCTTCTGTATATCAAGCGCTATGTATAATGGATGAAGTAATACTGCAGCGTAAAAAGCGAATCTGCAATGCATTGAATTCTTCCAGCTATTCAAGAGTAAATTATTAGAACCCTTTCAGTAACACTTGATGGGGATTAATAATTCAGGTGGTTCTTTTAGCTGACGAAGATAATAGTCTCCAGGTCTGCGGGGTGCTCCTCGATTACAGGCTGCACCGAGATGCTCTCCAGTTGGCTCTGAGAGTTTTTGGTGACCGTTCTATGGGTGTTTTGAATAGGGAAGAGGTGAGCATTGGTTTTATCCCACAGGGAGCTGGAACACCTTGAGGAAGGCTGGTGAAGGCTGAATGGGTTTGAAGTGGAGACATTCTAGTTTACTAAGAAATGAAAATCAGATCCTAGTTTTGACTAGATTTGGAGCAGAGAAATGCAGTGTAAATGATTGATAATTCCAGTATGTGGGTGTCCCCATAGCAATATTGAAATGTTTTATTGAAGTGTCATCTTCTTGTTTTGTATTAGCGAGGTTCTACCTAACTGTGGAGTAAGCAAAGCAAATGAGTGATCTGTGAACTGAACTGAACCCCAGGGGCTTGTAAGCTGGGTTAGAGCCTTTCCCTGACAGTTACTGCTTTTTGCTCATTTGATTCTCATCTTCATCAGCTCAGTTCTGTGTTAAAGTGGCTGAATGTTTCAGGTTCAAGCTGTGAAGGAGGTGCTGAGGGACACTGCGTGGTCTAGAAGTACGTGGCTGATCCAGCTAAACATAAGGCAGGCAATAGCTCACTTCTCCTGTAACGTGCGTAGGACCTATAGATAGGACAGTGCACTAATGGAAACTAGTTTTTTCCTATTGATACTTCAGGAGAGGAATCTGCTTTTGCTGTCCTGGGACAAGTCTGGGGCTTGCCATGGATCACACCCTTCCTTTAACAGGACAATTCCTGTCTTGCTTGAGATTGCTGGAGCCGATCTGAATGGAAGTCACATCATCAGATTCCTCTCTTCCATTTTACCTGGGTGTTGAGCATCGATTAAGATGTGAACTCAACGCTATGTTGAGTCCCATCTTAGTGCTGTGGAGCTGTCCAGGAATGTGACCTGGGTGTCTCCTGGAGGCTGCCATGAAAACCTGGCTAACATGAACTTTTTATTCATTGCCTTCCATTTCCTCGTGTACTCGGCACTTGTAAGTAGTATCTATCTAGGTGTTCTGTAGCTGAAAACACCTCTTAGGGTGAATTAATGAACCAGCGTGGAGGTGCTTTTAATTAGAGGCTTTTTTGCTTGTCCTGTTAGCGGGATTGAGTGAAGGCTTCCTGTGGGAATCCCTTTGGACTGGTGAGTCAAAATCGTGTGATTCAGGTGCTGCATAACTATTGCAGATGCTTTGTCTGGAGAATTTTAGGGATGAAAATATATATGTATATTGTTAATAAACTGCTTAGCCTAGCAATGTATTGATAGAGCCTCAAGGGCTTTGCTAAAGGTTCACAAAACAGGACAAAGAACTGTCCCGTGTCCCTTTTTCTCCTCCAGATGACATGTTTCCTTCAAGTCAGTGTAGATCAGCAGCAGTCCCAGAGCTGGACCTCTTGTTAGTAGAGTCTAGTCTCTTTTCCTCCTTTGGAAGATCATAGAATCATAGTATTACCTGAGTTGAAAAGGACCACAGTGATCACATAGATTCGATCCCCTGCTCTATGTGCAGGGTCCCCCTGGACTCATTGCTGCCTACCCATGTAAACAGTCATCGTTATATTGAGTACTCCTCCAGGGCTGTTGTAGAACCAGGGAGTTGTATCTTTCCTTCTGTTGGCAGTGATCGGTTTCCTGATCAGGAAGCTTCCAAGTGGGATGTGTGGCAGTTCAGGCTAGAGCCCCAGAATGGCTTGGGTTGGATGGGACCACAATGATCATCTTATTCCCACCTCCCTGTCACGGGCAGGGTTGCCAACTGCTACATCAGGCACCGCATCTGGTTGCCCTGAGCCCCATCCAACCTGACCTTGAGCACCTCTAAGGGTGGAGGAAGGGCAAGGTGAAAGTTCCAAGCTTGACCATTCCAGGCAGGATGACAAGACGTGGGATGCTGGAAAGATCCTTGCACTGATGGTGAAGCAACAAAGACCCGGTGGTTCACACCAAAGAGCTGCAGAGCAGCCACATGTGATAAAACTCAGTGTCATACTGTGTTCAAATGAAAGCTAGAGACATCACAAAGACTCAAAGATGACTCATTTTAATGTGTGCGTTCAGCTTTGAGCTCAGAGATGGGCATGGCAGCCTTCAAAAAACCAGCTGTCGCAGTTCTTGATGCATTTTTCCCTTTGGTAATGTAATGGAGGACGTTCGATTTGCAGTTTCAGTTTTTGCTGGTGTACCAGCACTGAAGATCCACTGTGGCATTCTGAGTAGAGGAGAGGGCTGCACACGTCATTTTTGATGGAGACTTGTGGGGAAGAAGCATCAGATAAACTTCACTGCAGGTCAGTTTTGTAGCACTTTTAAATGGCAATTAAACATTTAATTAAGCATCGAATGCCTGGACTAGCGGGCTGTGTCCCTGCCTATAGCAAGGGGGATGGAGCTAAATGATCTTAAAGGTCCCTTCCAACCCAAACCAATCCGTAATTCTAGGATATAATGTCAGATGGTGTGGTTGTGTTCATGGATCACTGACACTGCTGTTCATAATGCTCAAGTTCAAAGGGATGGAACCACTGGAGCTTCAGTGCTCTGATGGTTACAGCAAAAAGTAACCCCGCATGGTCCTGCATTAGAAGAGTCATTGAATCACAGCATGGCTTGGGTTGGAAGGGACCTCAAGGATCATGAAACTCCAACCCCCCACCACAGACAGGGCCACCAACCTCCACATTGAATACCAGCCCAGGCTGCCCAGGGCCCCATCCAAGCTGCCCTTCAACACCTCCAGGGATGGACGGGGCATCCACAGCCTCTCTGGGCAGCTGTTCCAGCACCTCACCACTCTCTGTCAACAACTTCCCCCTGACATCCAACCTCCATCTGCCCTCCTTCAACTTAAGTCCATTCCTCATACGCTGAGATCGATTTCCTGCAGTGGCTGTGGAGTTCCTCTGTGTTGTGTCTTACTGCGGAGGTAACAAAATGTGTAATGTTGCAAGAGAATGTCACCAGGGTTCTGAGGAATCCAGTAGACTGCTTCATATTAGATGCCATATTAGCCTCTTAATGTTAGCTTGTCCTATTTAAGCACAGTTAGTTTTTTGAAATCATTGAGGATTTATTCATGGATTCTTGTATAAACAGGCTCTGAAAATTGTTTTGGAAACAAATACTTTATTAAAGGTATTTAAGCTGGAATTGCACGATTATCTTTTGGTTTTCTGCCTTCTGTTTTCAAAATGTTTCTATGGCAATTAGTATCTGCTGTAATTGGTTGTGTCTGGACATCTGCTTGCAGAGCATGTCTTCTCTTGCTGCTTTCCCACTGCTCCTTTGGACATATGAAGAGATAGAAGAGCACATGTTGTCTTTTGGCTTGTAGAGTCATAGAAGGTCCTGGGTTGCAAAGGCCCACAGTGCTCATCCAACTCCAACCCCCTGCTGTGTGTAGGGTCACCAACCAGCAGCCCAGGCTGCCCAGAGCCACATCCAGCCTGGCCTTGAATGCCTGCAGGGATGGGGCATCCACAGCCTCCTTGGGCAACCTGTTCCAGTGCGTCACCACCCTCTGCATGAAAAACTTCCTCCTCAGGTCCAACTTAAACCTCCCATTTCACTTTAAAACCTCCCATTTCACTTTCAAACCATTCCCCCTTGATGATTTGCTTTGCTAATATACACGTGTTTGTGCTGAAATGAGATGATGGACTCCAGGAGAAGTGAATTAAGAGAACAGCTGTCCCTGAAGCTGACTGGTTTCTGAAGCAGTGGGTTGAAGTTCTAAAGAAACATTTATGTTTGCTCTTCATGTGCTCATTCCACAACCAGCTGTAGCAGTGGAAGATGGAAAGGATCGTGCTGGCTCTGATCTTGTGCAAGTAGGAAGCGTGCAGTGCGTTTCTCTGAAGCAGGAAGGGCCGTTCCTATAGCAGACCTTGCATAAACCTGGTGCTGGGGAGCAGCTCTGCCTCCTTTCCTTCCTTCAGGAGCTCTTTAAGGAGCCGATCAGCGCTTCCCATGGAGCATCTGTCTGACGTGCCTTAATTACTCTTGGTCTGTGGATGGGAGCATCTGACATCTTCTGAGTATTCGAAAGTGGATAATTAGGTATTTAAAACACTGGGATGTAAAAATTGGATCTTAGGATTAATTACTTACGGTCTCCTTGTGGATTTTTGCTCAGTGCTGCACTTGTTTTTAATAAGGTGTGTGAATGATAGAGCCTGCATGGAAAAATATGCTTCACAAAGTGGGTTTATCGCCATGGCCTTTAGCTGCCAATGTATATAATGCGAATACTAAGCTCCCTCTGCGTGACAATAAAAAAACCCCTTAAATATTAGGCTTTTAAACTTGACGGCTTCCAATTTTAGTGTAAATGCAGCTTGATCCTTAAAGCAATTGAAACAGGAATGACGACAGCTAAGAAATAAGCACGCTGTTAAAGGAAGAGGCGGAGTAAATATGTGACACCATCCCCTTGGTGCTTCACTGTGGCTCAGCCAGCACTGGTGAGGGTGGAAGTGCTGCAGCATTCACAAGGGGGGACACACAGCCCAGGTACTCACAGAGCTCTCTGTGCAATGCTTTGACCCAAGGGCGAATGTTTCTGGGTAAGGATGAAGCTTAAACACACTTGCAGTTTGTACTGATTGTTTGTTTGGGTATTTTTTTTTGCGCTGTAATAATGCTCATAAATTGGAACTGAAATTCTAATTGAAATTTTATGTACTGGTGATGGAGTAAAAGTAGGAATAAAGCCAGTGGAAATTGTCTGTTAGCTGTGAGACGAGCAAGAGCCGGGTTGTTGGCTTTGCTTGTGCTCGGAGCACGTTATGAAATGTTCATGTAACTGCATTTATGCCTGGACAGGAGGCGTGAGGGCGAGCTGTCTCTATAAGCACTTAATTTGTCTCACTTTATCCCAATGCGCTCCCAGCAAAGCTGTGGTTCTGATCATTGACTGAGCTGGAATGAAGTAAATAGAGATGTTGTGAAACTTCAACCCAAGCAGTGCAATCTGGAATGATCAGCTCTTTTGTCTTCATGAATGGAGTTATACCACATCTGTTCTCTGCTTTATTTTTGAGCTGTGCAAACCCTTCAGCTCAGGAAAGGCATTTCAGCTCGACTGCAGCTGGAGTGCAGATGACCACACTGTGCATCCTTCCCTCATTCATTGTTGCTTACCTGCTTAACGAGACACTGAGAGACGAGGTCAGCAGGCGTGGTGGGGTGGGTTGGGATTAAGTTTAGGGATCCTCACTGCAGCCTTCCAGGACCTGAAGGGAGCCTATAAACAGGAGGGGAGTCAACTCTGTGAAAGGGCAGATAACAGCAGGACAAGGGAAATGGTTTGGAGCTGAAGGAGGGCAGATGGAGGTTGGATGTCAGGGGGAAGTTGTTGACAGAGAGTGGGGAGGTGCTGGAGCAGCTGCCCAGAGAGTCTGTGGATGCCCCATCCATCCCTGGAGGTGTTGAAGGCCAGCTTGGATGGGGCCCTGGGCAGCCTGGGCTGGTGTTCAATGTGGAGGTTGGTGGCCCTGTATATGGTGGGGGGTTGGAGCTTTGTGATCCTTGAGGTCCCTTCCAATCCAGGCCATGCTGTGATTCTCTAGTTGGCTTTAAACTCTTCTATGGGGTAACTGTCCTTAGATGGAAGAGAAAGCAAGAATAGTTCCTCTCTGGGCTAACTTTTGAAGTTACCTTGAATGACTGTGATAAAGAAGTGGAGGTTTTCCATTGGGAACATTGACCCTTTGCTTATTTCTGATAATGCTGACCCTTACGTGTGCCCTTGTCATACAAAGATGGCTTCTGAACAAAAGCTGTGGTGGCTCTCTATGAAGGGCAGCCCTGTACCTTCATCCTGCTCCTCGTACCACAGACTAGAAAGTCAGGAATGGAAGTCATTTTCCTGAAGCCATTTCTGACAGCTGTAGCTTCAGGCAAATTGGTGTAACTCAGGCTCTTAGGGAAGAGAAAGGAGCTGTTTGCTCCTGCCTGAACGGTTTGTTCTCAAGTTGCTTTACCAGAGATTTCATTTACATTCCTTTGCTCACTGTGATACAGAGCACAGCCTTGAGACCTCCCCGTGTCTGTTGGATTTCACGGAACCACAGAATGGTTGAGTTGGAAGGGACCTCAAGGATCATGGAGCTCCAACCCCACACTGCAGACAGGGCCACCAACTCCACATTGAATACCAGCCCAGGCTGCCCAGGGCCCCATCCAAGCTGCCCTTCAACACCTCCAGGGATGGACGGGGCATCCACAGCCTCTCTGGGCAGCTGTTCCAGCACCTCCCCACTCTCTGTAAACACCTTCCCCCTGACATCCAACCTCCATCTGCTCTGCTTTGTTGGTTGCTTTGTTGGTTTTCTGACACTGAGCTGATGGTTGTGGGCTGTGTTTTTGCACCACTTGAGTGCTTGTTGTAGTCTTATCTGAAATTTGCTCTTCCCTCTGCTGTTTGTCAGTCATTTGAATGAAACCACATCAACCACAGCGATTTGCATGTGCCACTCCATTAACCACACTTTTTCTCTTGCTTGGTCATTTGCACACAGTATGCATGAAGTATGTATGTAAACATCTCAGCATCTTTGTTAAGGTCTATGCAAGCTTCTGGGACTTTTTCCACTGATAATAGCTCGTAGCTCTGCTAGGTTTTGACTTCCACACCAGCTTAAAGGGCACCAGTCATCCAGAAATGGGCAGTGCTCTCCTTTCAACCTCCATCGCTTTGGGTTGTATTCCAGTTGAGGTCACAGCACTGTTCACATTCTGTCTCTTGGAAGCTGCCTGCAGGACATGTGGCTCTGGAGCCAGCAGGGTGTAAGTCCCCTCGGTGCAGGCTGGTGGGAGATTTCAGAATGAAGATGTGAGTAAAGAATCATACAATGACAGAATGGCCTGGGTTGCAAAGGCCCACAGTGCTCACCCAGCTCCAAACCCCTGCTATGTGCAGGGTCAGCAACCAGCAGCCCAGGCTGCCCAGAGCCACATCCAGCCTGGCCTTGAATGCCTGCAGGGATGGGGCATCCACAGCCTCCTTGGGCAACCTGTTCCAGTGCGTCACCACCCTCTGCATGAAAAGCTTCCTCCTCAGATCCAACCTAAACCTCCCCTGTCTCAGTTTCAAACCATTCCCCCTTGTTCTATCACTGCCCACCCTCACAAACAGCCATTCCCCCTCCTGTATATTCGCTCCCTTCAAGTACTAGATGCCCACAATGAGGTCTTCCCGCAGCCTTCTCTTCTCCAAGCTAAACCAGCCCAGTTCCCTCAACCTTTCCTCATAGCAGAGCTGCTCCAGCCCTCTGAGCATCTTAGTGGCCTCCTGTGGACCTGCTCCACGAGCCCTGAAGGATGGCTGTTGGGATAGAAAGCTGGCAGCACTTCACGTAGAACAGCGTTGTGTAACTTCCCAGCTGCTTGATGTTGGAGCAGATGAGCAAGACTGAATCTGCCTGAAGGTCTCCTCCTCCTTGTGACACCGCTGCCAGCTCAGAGTTGTTTTTAGAAACCCTTTAACCAGTGAAACTCACGCTGGTTGTGTTATGTGGTCAATCTGGAGTTCCTCTACAGAAAACCAGACAAATGCCTTCAATTTCAGCATACACAGCCTGTATTTTTAGATGTGATTGTTACAGCTATGCTGAAGGATTGACATTTCCATGCTTTTCTTTGATAGACTAACCATGATCTGCTTCCTGAAATGCAAATAAATGTGTAGTTTTTTAACTATGTGTTTTAATAGACTCTCAGGTTGGACCTGGGGTGACTCCAGGATAGGCTGGTATTAAGCGGCCCTCCACAAGTCTTCATTTTAGTGTGGAAGATCATACAGCTGCCCAGGTTCCAGCAGCAGCTTTCTGCAGTGGCTGTGCACAGTTTATGTGTAATGATCATAGAATCACAGCGTGGCCTGGGTTGCAAAGGCCCACAGTGCTCATCCAGCTCCAACCCCCTGCTATGTGCAGGGTCACCAACCAGCAGCCCAGGCTGCCCAGAGCCACATCCAGCCTGGCCTTGAATGCCTGCAGGGATGGGGCTTGAGGAGCTCCTGCTCAGCACACTTTGGCTTTGGATTCCAGTGTGATAGAAGCCCCATGTTTGCAGGGAAGGTGAGTGCAAGCTGAATGATGTTCTCTGGTAAAAAGCAAGGTAAAACTGCCCCCACATCATGCTATATGCTGATATATACACATAGGGCTGTGCTGCATAGATTTTCCTCATCCTAAGGCCGGGAGCTGGCTCTTGTTTGTTTTCTATGGCGAACAAAAGAGCTGTTGTGGGAAGGTTTCACAGGGTGCAACATAATTGTTTGTAAAGCAAGCAAGAAAGCACAGCTGTGGTTGGTAAGGATGGAAGCAGGGCACTGACCTGTGGGCACCGCTTCATTTCGGCCTGGCTGACAGCAAACAAACGGAACAAGATTTTTCATTGTGCTCTTTCATATGGTTTCCCATTTTGGGGAGGAAAAGTAAAGCTAATTAACGACAAAATAACACGAGTTAATGAGGCCGTTTATCACCGTGTAGTTTTGTCGCTGGGACAAGGCGTGCTGTGTATCCCAGGGGAAATCTTGCCCACCCATTAATAATCAGAACTGTGCTGTTTTATCAGCTGTGCCAGCGCTTCTTAGGATTCCCTTAGTGGAAAAGAACGACGAGTTTAAGTCATTAGAAATGTGATTAGTCTTCAAAAAGCTTGGGGTGATCTCTGTGACCCCTTCGGGCCCTGAAATACAGTGGGGGTTTGCCTTGTGTTTGTGCTGCTTCTGCTGCAGATCAATGCGCTTTGGTCCCGTGGTCCCACTGCATGTCCTGGTAAACCAGTTCTGTAATGGAAGGAAGGGATGCCTTTCAGAGCCTTTCAGCAGGCTTGAAAGGTGGGTCTGGGTCAATCTAATGAGGTTCAACACAGCAAAGTTTTGCACTTGGGCCGGAGGAATCCCAGGCATTTATACAGACTGGAAGGAGCAATACGTGAGAGCAGCCCTGCAGAGAAGGACATCTGGGTCCTGGCAGATGGAGAACTGACCATGAGCCAGCAGTGTGCTCCTGCAGCTCAGAAAGCAAATGGGATCCTGGGCTCCATCAGCAGAGGGGTGGCCAGCAGGGACAGGGAAGGGATTGTCCCTCTCTGCTTTGCCCTCATGAGGCACCATCTGCAGTGCTGCATCCAGGTCTGGGGCCTTCAATATAAGAAAGACAGGGAGCTGTTGGAGAGGGTGCAGAGGAGGCCACAAAGATGCTCAGAGGGCTGCAGCACCACCCATACAAAGACAGGCTGAGGGAGCTGGGCTTGTTCAGCATGGAGAAGAGAAGGCTGAGGGATGACCTCATTGCAGCCTGCCAGGACCTGAAGGGAGCCTATAAACAGGAGGGGAGTCAGCTCTGTGAAAGGGGGGATAACAGCAGGACAAGGGAAATGGTTTGGAGTTGAAGGAGGGCAGACGGAGGTTGGATGTCAGGGGGAAGTTGTTGACAGAGAGTGGTGAGGTGCTAGAACAGCTGCCCAGAGAGGCTGTGGATGCTCCGTCCATCCCTGGAGGTGTTCAAGGCCAGCTTGGATGGGACCCTGGGCAGCCTGGGCTGGTATTCAGTGTGGAGGTTGGTGGCCCTGAATGTGGTGGGGGGTTGGAGCTTCATGATCCTTGAGGTCCCTTCCAACCCAGGCCAGGCATCTCCCTCAAGAGAACGTGTATGTCATAGGCAGAGCACCAAATCAAATGGGGTTCTAATGTATCTAAAGGAAGCAAGCAGCTGATGTTGCCTAAAAAAAATACATACAACAAAAAAAAGATACTAGGAAATGCATTTTTCTGCCTCCTCCTTTCCCCTGTAGCTACTGCCAGACTTGAAGTACAAATGACAATCCCTTGCTTCTCTTGCTGGTCTTCAAATGCCTGGAGACAGCATGAAATGCATCCCTATGGCACTGAATACTTAGATCAGTGGCACAGCGGATTCTTAGCCAGTCATCCTCCAGCTTTGAGCTGTCAGCTGTGACAGTCAGGTGGGGTTTATTGTGGTGTGGCATCTGGGTCTCAGTGGGTTGCTTACATAAAAGGCAGGATCCTGGGGGAGAATCGTACCCTGTGTGTTGGTCTCTTCCCCATCCTCTGTCACTGAGGAACCTCTGCAAGGTTCATTGCTGGCTTAGCATTACTTCAGAGCGCGTCATGCAGTTATGTTTTCTAGCATGAACTGCTTTCCAGGAGCTGCAGCATCACTGGAGCAAGGTTTGGGTGTGCTCATTGAAAGCAATGAGCAAAGAACACGCTGAGGATACAACAGATCTTGTATGTAGAAGAAGCTCCTGATGCTGGACGGAGCAGTGTTTTGAGTTCCAGGTTCTTCTCTGTGCAGTAGGAAGGCTGTTATTGCTTTTATACACAGAATGATCACGCATTTAATGCTTTGGATTTGGCCCCGTGTCCCTGGGGATGTTCTCATGTGTTTCCAGATGGCTGTGAATCATTTCTCTGTGACAGAGGTGGCTGCTGAGCTGTGCCACCACCGGAGCCCAAAGCCCAGAGAGAGCCAACAAACAGCTGCAAGGATGCTGTGCTGCACACCTTCCCCAGCCCACGCTTCCCCAAAAGGTTTATGAGTTATTAATAGGTGAATCCTCATCAACAGATAACAATTTTATACACAAAAAAAAAGGCTTTGGGGAAACCTCATTGTGGTCTTTCAGTCCTTAAAGGGAGCTTATAAACAGGTGGGGGAACGGCTGTTTGTGAGGGTGGGCAGTGATAGGACAAGGGAGAATGGTTTGAAAGGGAGACAGGGGAGGTTTAGGTTGGATCTGAGGAGGGAGTTTTTCACCCCAGAGGGTGGTGACGCACTGGAACAGGTTGCCCAAGGAGGCTGTGGATGCCCCATCCCTGCAGGCATTCAAGGCCAGGCTGGATGTGGCTCTGGGCAGCCTGGGCTGCTGGTTGGTGACCCTGCACACAGCAGGGGGTTGGAACTACATGATCACTGTGATCCTTTGCAACCCAGGCCATTCCATGAGTCTGTGCCATTCAGTTGGATGGGAGTACGTCTTCACACATGAACCAGTCTCGAACTGATGCGTTTTGGAATGTTTTCTTACTACTTTTTGTGGGAGGGGAAAGGGAGATAAATCTTAGAATCTCCAATTCATTTGGGCTGGGAGGAACCCACAATCCTGGAGCTCTGCAGCACGCCGTACTGCTGCGAGTTAAACAACTGATAGCGTCGAGTTACACACAGCTGATGTTTCCTGCAGTAATTCTAAGAGGGTCAAAGAATCTGGAGCAGAAATTGGATCCAGCTTCATTCTTTGATTAACGCGGATGCAGAACCTCTTCCAGTCCCCTTGGAGAAATGCACACGTGCGGCAGACTGAACTCAAAGGATAATCTGATGCAGCATCGTGCTCCTGAAGATGTCCCGTGGTTAATCCTTATGTCAAAGTCTGTTGCTGATTCCTTCTAGGACAGCTTTCCAGTCCTCAGTTCTACCTACCTACAACATAGTCCTAATTCCTTTGAGCCAAGGATCCAGAACAAGTGCCCATGTATCAGGAAAAGTCATCTGCTATTTACTATTATTCCTAGTGAATAGGAATCTCGTTCCTGTGTAGTGGGCTGGCTCATGAAATTGCTGTATCGACGACATACATCAGTGATGATGTTTTTGCTCTTGAGACAGGAGTTGAAGTCAGAGCTTGTTGAGCCCCAGCTTGGGGTCATTAACAGCGGATGGCTGGGCTGGAATGTAAGAAGATGAATTGGAGGAAAGCGGATGGATGTGTCTGCTTTGGTGTCATCATGACATCATTAGGGTTGGAAAAGACCTGAGATCATCACATCCAGCTTCCAGCCCATCAGCACCCTTCCCACTGACACGTGTCCCTGCAACACCAGTGCCAAGTGACACAGGCCTTGCTGCTCTCAGCCATGAGCAGGACCCTGGGAAGAAGCTCTTTCTAGGTCAGAGAAGTGCTTCAGTTCCATTGTGTTTTGGGGAATTTATGTGGCCCAAGCAGGGACTTGCTGCTGCTGCTTGGAAAATGGCCCATACAAACGCTGACGAGCTTTTCAGACTAGCACATATTTTCGTAGTTGCCCTTTTAATAAGGCAGTGAAGTGTTCATCATTTGATTACTGGTTGTTGTAGATAAGGGAATCATTGGTGCCTCTTTGTTAACTATGGGAATAGTTGACAGGAAGGAGCCGTCAGCCAAATATGGGGCACAGCAACTTATGTGTGTGGGTTATTGCCTGGAGAGATTGGCTGAGCTGTAACCTCTGCTCTGTGCTGACATCTGGGTTGGGACAACACTTTATTTCTTATTTGCTTCCCTGGTACCAGGGCATTTTTTCATAGAGTCACAGCATGGCCTGGGTTACAAAGGCCCACAGTGCTCATCCAGCTCCAACCCCCTGCTATGTGCAGGGTCACCAACCAGCAGCCCAGGCTGCCCAGAGCCACATCCAGCCTGGCCTTGAATGCCTGCAGGGATGGGGCATCCACAGCCTCCTTGGGCAGCCTGTTCCAGTGCGTCACCACTCTCTGGGTGAGGGTGCTCTGTTTCCTAGCAGCTTGAATAACTTGGGGCATTGCTTGAAATTCATATGCCTCCATTTCTGTTGCAAGCCATTAAATCTTCATCTGCAGCTGTAGCCAAGGAGAAGAGCTGAACTTGTGCCCCTGTAACAAACAGCTTGAGTGGCATCTGCTGTCTGAAGACACCTCAATGAGAGATGGACTCAAGGAGCTGCAGATTGCACCGACATCATGAGGCTGTAGCAAAAGCAGATGTTGATATCTTTGCAGGAGCTCTTTGGTATCATGTAGGAGGCCCATATCACTATGGAAAAACACGGAGCGTGACGACAGCGTGTGAAATGTGGGATTCTTGCAGCTTCTTTGCTGTGCTTAGTGCTTAAGAATATTGCCACTGTGAAATCTGACTTGCTTCTCTTCTTTGTGTCCATGTTAGTGTAGCATGTGGGCATGAGCTGCAGATGATATCAGCCGTGCACATAATGGCTCGATGCGCGCTCATCTGCTAGGTAGGTGTCACTCCTTGTTATATCATGCTATTTCACTCAGCTCTGTCACTTCCCTTCCTGCTGTTCTGCACCAGACAGTCATAAATATTCATGCACCCTTCCTGCCATCAATTTGGGCTTGTATACCTCGCTCGCGGTCTGTTCGGGTTTGTTAAATGCAGGCTTTTCTTTTTAAACACTGGAGTGCTGAGGGCTGTCTAGTGAGCTAAAAGAGGCTGATGTCACCTTTTCTGGTTGGCAGAGCCGCAGGGAACTGCTGAGATACGGAGGCTTGCAAAGCTTTTGCTCAGTTCTTCCGTTGACAAATAATGGGCTGAAATTCGAGGTGGTTCTGTGGCAAAATGAGAGCTGAAATTCCCTCAGCAGCAAAAACGTTCTGCCTGTGCTGCTGCTTGCTTCATTGCAGTGAGGGGTGGAACTGCTTCGCACCCGATGGCTCATCTGCAATAAAAACTGTCTCGACGTGCCTTGGAAGGGTTGTTTTGTATCGAGTCTCTTTAAGGACTGTGGTAACCCAATTTAACTGGAGAAAATAAGCTACTTTTGTGCCTTATCTTGTACTTAGAGCTGTGCATTAAGGGCATGGGAAGAGTCACTTCTGCCTTGGTCATTTCATGGGGTGGTTTCTCACATCTCAGATCCCACTGAATTTCTCACACTCTTGTGCAGAACTCTTGCTTTTCTTCATAGGGGCATTTGGGAGCCCCAGACACTGAGCAGCTGTGGTCACAACTGCTGTCAATTCTTTCTTATTCTTCTGTCTGCTGATGACTAGAAAGCAATAGAAAACAGAAAAAGGTGAAGTACAACTTCTTCTTCTTTGGAGCGTCTACTGCAGGAATGGAGTTCAGCTCTGGGAATTCCTGGGGTCTCACCCACGTGTAGGAGTGCTCATAATCACAGCAATGTAAGGATTGGAAGGGACCTCTTGAGGACATCGGGTCCAACCCGTGCTACAGCAGTTCCCTACAGCAGGTTGCACAGGTGGACACCCAGCCAGCTATGGAATATCTCCATAGAAGAGACCCTACAACCTCTCTGGGCAACCTGTGCCAGTGCTCCATCACCATCGCAGGCAGTGATGCTGCAGGCTGCTGGCAGTCCCCGAGGCCAAAGGAATCGATATGGTGCTCTATCAAACAGTTTTCAATAGCGCTTTAATTAAAGAAAGGGATAAAAAAGGGCATTGTTGTTTGTGGTGACCTGAAAAGAAATGAAGGATTGGCAGCGATTCATTGGCCTCCATAGGCCAAGCTGGACATTGTTATTGATTACACCGGTTGGTCTGGGGCTACTTAGGGAGGTAGGATCTATAAGAGCTACATATACTGCCTGGAACACCCCTTCTGAGTTGGTCCCTGTGCTGTCCATCCTTCTCCCCTCCATCAACACCATAGGAGTAGTTCCTGTGCACAGCAGCAATGGGAGGAGCAAAGCAAATCCATTTAAAGCAGGAAATGATGGAACATCTCTAAAGTTGATTTTAAAAATCCCAACCCAAACCTCCTGTTCTTTGCTTTTCTGGGTCTCATTTGTTTCCTACTCGGGATACTCTGAGTGAATGTCCTAAACAGCATCTTAAACTCCTTTAAAGATGCAAATCTGTTACGAGGACAGGGGTGTAAGTTATGAGTTAGATCTCTAATTAGGCTGGGAATAGATTTTCTTAAGAGATGTTAGTTGAACCATTTTCTTTGTACATAAAGAAGCCATTGCTGCTTTGGAATAATGCAAGAGAACGACTGAAGTGGTACGAATGCAACAATTTTTGTAGTGTTAGCAGCACAAAATGTTCTTATTTTGTGGAATCAATGGGGGCAGCCATTGCGCTCCACAGCCGGGCTGGGAGGGCATCCTCCAGCCAGCACTACCATGGGGGCCCAAACGTGCTCTGTCTGATACGTGTGTATAATAAAATTAACCTATAGCCACCCATTTTTGTTCAAAATAGCAAATTATTTTTTCCCCCTAGAGCTACTTAAGGCAGCACAGTGGATGTGTTTGGGGGAATTTTCTGCTTTACCAGCTTTCATCTCAGTTTTCTTTTGGGTGTCTTTTGATTTATTGGACACGTAAGGATGGCAGGTATTGGGTTTGATGGCCCTTTGGCCTGACCTCGTCTGGCATCTTGCAGCAGGAGAGCAGTGGTGGAATCAAAGAAGTCGGGCTAGAAATCTGACAGTAGTCAGAGAAGTGAAATCAATAGCAAATGCTTTGTGGCAAAGAGTTCTTCTGTTGGAGACTTGAGTTAGTGCAGGAGGGGAGAGCAGCAGCTCACCCTGCTGGGGTTTTGTTTGGGTTGGGTTGGGTTGTTCTGCGTTATGTTGGGTTGTGTTGCAGTTGTGCTGGGTTGTGTTGGGTTTGTGATGGGGTTGTGTTGGGTTGTGTCGGGGTTATGCTGGGTTGTGTTGGGATTGTGTTGGGTTGTGTTGAGTTGTGCTGGGGTTGGGTTGTGCTGGGTTGTGTCGGGGTTATGCTGGGTTGGGTTGGGATTGTGTTGGGTTGTGTTGAGTTGTGCTGGGTTGGGTTGGATTTGTGCTGGGGTTGGGTTGGGTTTGTGCTGGGGTTGTGTTGGGATTGTGTTGAGTTGTGCTGGGTTGTGTTGGGTTTGCGCTGGGGTTATGTTGGGATTGTGTTGGGTTGTGTTGAGTTGTGCTGGGGTTGGGTTGTGCTGCACTGTGTTGGGGTTGTGCTGGGTTGTGTCAGGGTTATGCTAGGTTGTGCTGGGATTGTGTTGGGTTGTGTTGAGTTGTGCTGGGGTTGGGTTGTGCTGGGTTGTGTCGGGGTTATGCTGTGTTGTGCTGGGATTGTGTTGGGTTGTGTTGGGATTGTGTTGGGTTATGTTGGGATTGTGTTGGGTTGTGATGGGGTTGGGTTGTGCTGGGTTGTGTTGAGTTGTGTTGAGTTGTGCTGGGTTGTGTTGGGGTTGTGTTGAGTTGTGCTGGGGTTGTGCTGGGTTGTGTTGGGTTTGCGCTGGGGTTGTGTTGGGATTGTGTTGAGTTGTGCTGGGGTTGGGTTGTGCTGGGTTGTGTTGGGGTTGTGTTGGGTTGTGTCAGGGTTATGCTGGGTTGTGCTGGGTTGTGTTGAGTTGTGCTGGGGTTGTGCTGGGCTGTGCTGGACTGTGCTGGGGTTGGGTTGAGGTTGTGTTGGGATTGTGTTGGGTTGTGTTGAGTTGTGCTGGGTTATGTTGGGGTTGGGTTGGGTTGTGTTGAGTTGTGCTGGGGTTGTGCTGGGCTGTGCTGGGGTTGGGTTGAGGTTGTGTTGGGGTTGTGTTGGGTTGTGTTGAATTGTGCTGGGTTATGTTGGGGTTGGGTTGGGGTTGTGCTGGGTTATGCTGGGTTGTGCTGGGATTGTGTTGGGTTGTGTTGGGATCGTGTTGGGTTGTGTTGGGATCATGTTGGGTTGTGTTGGGATTGTGTTGGGTTGTGTTGGGATCGTGTTGGGTTGTGTTGGGTTGTGTTGAGTTGTGCTGGGTTGTGTTGGGGTTGGGTTGAGTTGTGCTGGGGTTGTGTTGGGCTGTGTTGGGTTTGTGCTGGGGTTGTGTTGGGATTGTGTTGAGTTGTGCTGGGGCTGGGTTGTGCTGGGTTGTGTTGGGGTTGTGTTGGGTTGTGCTGGGTTATGCTGGGTTGTGCTGGGTTGTATTGAGTTGTGCTGGGGTTGTGCTGGGCTGTGCTGGGCTGTGCTGGGGTTGGGTTGAGGTTGTGTTGGGGTTGTGTTGGGTTGTGTTGAATTGTGCTGGGTTATGTTGGGGTTGGGTTGAGGTTGTGCTGGGTTATGCTGGGTTGTGCTGGGATTGTGTTGGGTTGTGTTGGGATCGTGTTGGGTTGTGTTGGGATTGTGTTGGGTTGTGTTGGGATCGTGTTGGGTTGTGTTGGGATTGTGTTGGGTTGTGTTGGGATTGTGTTGGGTTGTGTTGAGTTGTGCTGGGTTGTGTTGGGGTTGGGTTGAGTTGTGCTGGGGTTGTGTTGGGGTTGGGCTGTGCTGCGTTGTGCTGGGGTTGTGTTGGGTTGTGTTGAGTTGCACTGGGGTTGGGTTGGGGTTGGGTTGTGTTGAGTTGTGCTGGGGTTGGATTGTGCTGGGTTGTGCTGGGGTTTTGCTGGGGTTGTGCTTGGTTGTGCTGGATTGTGTTGGGGTTGTGTTGCGTTATGCTGGGTCATGCTGGGTCGTGTTGGGTTGTTTTGGGGTTGGGTTGAGTTGTGCTGGGGTTGTGTTGCATTATGTTGGGTTGTGTTGAGTTGTGCTGGGGTTGTGTTGCGTTATGTTGGGTTGTGTTGATTTGTGCTGGGGTTGTGTTGGGGTTGGGTCTTGCTGGGGTTTTGCTGGGGTTGTGTTGGGTTGTGGTGGCTTGTGTTGGGGTTGTGCTGGGTTGTGCTGGGCTTGGTGCTGCCCTTGGAGTTCCCCAGCTGTGTCAGTGGATAAAGCTGGTCTCACGGAGGAGTTGAAGGAGAGCAGTCTGTGGGAAGATGAATGAGTTTTGCTTCCTACACTGAGGGGGTCTGGGGAGAGTTTCTGTAGCATGAGAATGAAAAGCAGGGGAGGGGTTTTTTTTTAAGGAAACTGCCGTAATCACTTTAATACAGCAGTTCTGTTTTAGGAGCTCAGACTGACATACCTAAAAATATTCTTCTTGATTACTTGGTTCATGCAGATCGTTTTAAGTCAAATACGAACATCCTCGTTTCTGGGCTTCTTAAATAATGATCTAAAATTGGTTTTCATGCATTCGTAATTCGATATATTGTTCTTAGCGCTGCTTTTTTGTCTCAGTGATTTGGGTTGCTTCTTCTAGATCTGGACTTGTGTGTTCTCTCATCACGGGGTGAGCTTGTCCCTGAGAGTCGTAGTGCTGCTGGGATCTATTATTTTAACCAAATCCGAAAGGAATCATGGAATAATTAAGGTCGGAAAAGCGCTCCAAGATCCCCAAGCTCAGTCCAGCCCACTGTGCCCACTGCTTTCTCCACCTTCCTCTGATAGATTCCTTAGGAAAGCTGGGGCTGTGTTAACTGACTCTACCTCTGAGAACTTGGGAAGGTTTGGGCCATTTTATTGCTTTATAATGAAGGATATGGATCAATCTGATTATTTTTAGTGTTTTCTTTCTCTCAAATGAACTCCTAAAGCCGTGTGAGCGTGGAGCAATGCTCTTTACCTAATGGCTCTTCACCTAATGGCTCTTCATCCCTTGCTCCTGTGAGAGCCTCCCCAGTGCCTTGTTACTGCTTGGAGTGCCAAGAGCAGCAAACTGTGGCACAGAGGAATTGCTGGTGCCCACTATTTCTCAACGTCATTCTACAGTGGTTGGGGATGGACACGCAAACCTGCGGCACGCAAGGCTCCAAAAGCAGCACAGTGCTCTCAAGAATAGGATGGATGACCTTGAAATCTCTCCCGGAGCTGCTGTCAGATCACAGTTGCTGGAACTATGAGATTAACGTATTGATTCCATCTTGCAAATGAATGCTTTCTGCAATAAGTGCTAGGCAGTGGCTCGGGGCTCGCAGACAAAGAGTATTGATCAGGTTGACTCAATTAGCTGCTGAAGGCTTTGAATTTGGGCCCCTGTCGTTAATGGCAATTTCACAGGCAGAAGCTTCACAAGTTCCCATCCTTTAACTCAATGATGTGTCTTCGATGCTTTGCTGTTTGCTGTCACTCATTCAGTTGCTGATTTAGAAAGATATCTTGTCTGTGTGCTAACCAGCCACCAAACCTTTCTTTTCAGGGCTCTCCTCTTGTCATACAGCAGAACAGCAGCTTGCTTTCTGTTCCATTACATACTAAAGGCATGGCTCTTTATCACAGTGAGGGCAGAGGAATGCCTGCGCTTTCTGCCTTGCACAGCACAACACTTTCCTCTCTGCTCCCCCTGGGTTGTCAGCATTGGTTGCTTTTCCTTGCAGGGCTGTGTGCTGACGATCTGTGCACTTAAGCAATGGTGTCTGAGGCGCAGCTGTGTGATTAGAGCTGGGTAATGCAGGCTTTCTTCTCATTGCATCAGGAGCTTAAAGGAGCAGAAAGCACTTCTAATGAAACCCAGGGTGCTGCTGGTGTTCAGCTGCTTAGAAAAGTTTCCAGGCTTGATGTCGAGGTGCTGGAACAAATGGTTTTTAGGTTAATCACTTCTTTTCTCAGCTTCTCATTGCTTCCAAATGTTCTTGAATGCTTTGTGTCTGAGTCCCTGCAGTAGAATGACATGGACAGCTCTGCAAGGAGCCGAGCATCCACTGCCCATCTGAACAGCTTAGTTCAGATTTTCATGAGCTTTAAAATCTCATGCCTTTTCCGATGGGACCTTGGGGTGGCTTTTAGCCGGTGGGATCATAGAATCATAGAAGGTCCTGGGTTGCAAAGGCCCACAGTGCTCATCCAGCTCCAACCCCTGCTGTGTGCAGGGTCACCAACCAGCAGCCCAGGCTGCCCAGAGCCACATCCAGCCTGGCCTTGAATGCCTGCAGGGATGGGGCATCCACAGCCTCCTTGGGCAACCTGTTCCAGTGCGTCACCACCCTCTGGGTTAAAAACTCCCTCCTAAGATCCAACCCAAACCTCCCCTGTCTCACTTTAAAGCCATCCCCCCTTGTCCTACCATTGTCCACCCTCGTAAACAGTTGTACCCCCTCCTGTTTATAAGCTCCTTTCAAATACTGGAAGTCTCTTAATCTAGAGAAAGAAAGAGACTAGAAGATCCCCTACTCTTAGTGCTAGGATCCTTCCGTGCCATCCATCTCCTCATTCTATGTAATCCATGCATCCTGGGATCTTCTTCTTGCCAAAGAAACCTTTCCCAGCTCCTGAATCACTCGGAGTGTTTCCAGGTTTCCTCTAACACAGCCCTCAGTGCCTCTGCAGCAGCTCCCTCTGCTCCAACCTCAGCCTGCACAGAGGTACAGCCACGTTCACCGTGTTCCTTCCCCCACCTTTATTCCTACAGGGATATGTTAACACATACCAGACGGATTTTGGCTTACAGGATGTTGTATGTTACTGCATTGCTGACTAACGCTGCCCTGGACGTGTTTGTGTGTTGAAATTCTTCCAAGAGCTCCAATGAACACAGTAGCACCCAATGGATCCTTGCTGAAGTCTTGGTTGTCTTCTGCCTTTGGTGTAACCCCTAGTTTGCTTCCCCAGGTGTTTGCAGTCAGTTTTAGGCAGCCAGGTTTTCTTCTCTGAGTACGTTGTGCAGTTTCTCCCTGCTGAGCTTCATTTTCCATTTCAGGTCACTTCTCCATATTTTAAAACTGATTTTGAATTCTGATTCCGTCCTGCGTCTTGCTTGCAATCCCTCCCAGATCAATGCCTTTGGTCACCTTAATAAACATAGAACCAGTGAAGCAGGAGAAGATAGCAAGTGAAAAACCTGTAACAGGATGGGATTTGGGTTCTCCTGCAGATCCTCAGTCTGCAAATCAGTGCTGGGTTTTTTTATGGCAGCGTTCTCGAATTGCAATGAAAGGCCACGCACAGGAGTTCAGCTCTTCATTATGAAGTTCCCAATACAAACGGTGCAAAAACAGAACTCATCCAAAGGGATCATCTCCAAACGTGGCCTGTTGGTCCCTCCTTGGTGCTCTGCCAAGGGGAAATAGGGCTCACTGAGTTCTACAGTTGGCTGCAAGAGGAAGGCATTACCCTTTCTCTTCTCCATCCCCTTCCCATTATCCTTCCCCTTCCCATTTCCTCCCCTTTTGCCATTCCTTTCCCTTTGAATTATAAATACAGTGAGAACCGTGAGCTTTCCACGAGGATCTTCTAAGCGAGGTGATTTTGTTACATATTTCATAGAATCATATTATATATTTGGTGACTGTTCAGTAATCGTGGTGGAATTAAACCTGTAAGCAGCTGCTCTTCATGCTGCTGTGGATCCTGCTGTATAAGGGGGAATCAGAGGTGCAAGGAGGCTGGGAGAAAGCAGCCGGAGCCAATTGATTCTTGAGTAAATCCAGCTGTTTCCTAAGGGATCTACCTCCAGTTAAAGGTATTTGGACACCAAGCCAAGGTTCAGGTATTCAGTTCCTGCATGCCTTGCAGGTCAGCACAGGTGAGGGTGTCAATGAGCAGGAAGGAGTTCTCCATTAGATATGAGGTAGGCTTTGTCTAAGCTCAGCTGTGTTGATCCCACTAAGTGCAGTAAGTAACCATTGTGATAATGATTGTTTCGAAATGTAATCTCATTTTCCCTAAAAAGCATCTAACAGGCAGTCTGATACCTGACTGGAACTTGGCTCTGCAAGTATAGGTACCATATCCACAGCTATATAGTACTGTATCCGTGGCTTTATAGATGCTATATCCATAGTTTGTCTAGATCCTGCTTATGAAATGAGAACACACCTGAGATTTGACCTGGTCAAGCTGAGCTGCAGCAGGATCTATGGAACACACTGTGCCTGAGTGTTTGGCTCCCAGGTGCACCTGCAGATGTTGCACTGCCTTCTTGCTGCTGCACAACCAGCTGGCACTGCTGGATCCACTGGTGCAGAGCTGTAGCCAGCAGCAGTAAAGGCATTGTAGCAGCTCATGAGCCTGCCTATGCAGAAAGGTACAGTGTCAAAGAAAGGGTGAAGCTGGTTGCAGGCACCGTGGGCACGTGGTGAACATCTCAGCAGTGATGCTCTTCAGTCTTGTCTTCTCATATTATGCTTGCTTGAAACTGGCATTGAAATTGTTCCTTGAAACTGTGTTTTTGTTTTTGTCTCCTTGTAGTGGGGAAGACTTCCTTGATCACCAGGTTCATGTATGACAGCTTTGACAACACCTACCAGGTAAATGGATCCCTGTTTGTCTTCTCTAAGGCAGAATCCATTGGGCTGCAGTATATAACAGTACACAGACCACATTCTTAGCTGTTACATCTCGAAGCTTTATATTTCAATAACCTTTCAGAATGGCATTTCGTGCAGGAGTAGCTTATCTGCAGCTCACAGCAGGATGAGCTGTAGTTATAAAGGATAGACCTCTTAGGTACACAGAAGTGACAGCAGCTGTAAGTCTGCCAGGTTTTTCACCACTTGCTACCAGATCATCGCAGATCTCATGGAGAACAGAGCAGGCACTCCGTTCCTTAAAAAGGAAGAGGCAGAAAGCTGAGCCATAGGATCTGGGTGCTTTAGGATGCTGTGCAGGCTTTCTAAATGCCAGGGGTACAGTCATTGTTATCCACTCCCACACTGTAGGATGAGCCTGAAAAGGTGGCAAGCTACGAAAGCAAATTCAGTTTCATAAACTAAAGTGGGTCTTCTCTAAGCCACAACGTGCTTCGCAACTTGGTTGTGCTTGGTGATGTTCTGCATTCAAAAGAACTGAGAAAATCTGTTCCCTGAGAAATGTGAAGGGTTGTTTAGGGAGGTGGGAGGAGAAGGTAATGGGAAAAGAGTACAGAAAAAGCTGGGATTCTTCTGTTACTTAGTGTCTATCCAAGTATCTCCTGATTAAATCTCTTTCCCCGTTAATGATTCCCTTCCTGCCTCATCAGTGATTCCACATTGCCGCTCTGTGAGTTGGTCACAATGAGATGCAGCTCTCACTTAATGATAGGAGAAGCAAAGCTTCTGTGGTGTAGGAGGGCTAGAGTACACATCATTGCTCCCACGGGAGCAAACAGCCTTTCAAATCCTACCCGCTGTAATTACATGGACACGTGAATGCCATCCTTTTATTTAATCTGCTTTTTCTTTCCCCCCCCCCCCCCACAAGTGTTTTTCTTTCAGGTCTGCTCCTTCTCTCTGCAGAGTCTGCATCCTAGTTCTGTTTGAGGAGGTTTGGCCCTCTGTGCTTGTTGATAGCGTAGTGGTCTCAATGGGGAAGCTGCTCTAACATCACATAGAAAATGATTACGAAATGAATGAGCGGGATTTAAAGCAGTAAGGAATCTCAAGGGTTTAGAAGATAGCTTCAATTCAGCTGTCAGCAATGCGTGCTTGTTTTGTGTGTTAATGTACTTTGGTGTGGTGTCGTTCATCCAGAGACCCCCCCATTTACCTGAAATACAGGAGAACGTGCCCTATTTTCACGCAGCTGGAAGAGGGAATTAGTCAGAAGGACTGAAGTAACTTGGCCCAAATCACACGAGACGTAATGCCAAGCCAGAACATACCTTCCTTCATTCCCAGGGTTTGATAGGGACCTCTCAGAGCCAACTACGTGCACGGCACCACATGTCAAAGCGTGGACATGGTTGGCTGCAGCTGGAGCTCAGCTGCTGCCCGTGGCTTATTAAAAAGCTGCTTTCGTGAACAAACTTGTTTGTGAACAAACCGAGGAGCTGCAGCACTGTGTCAGACCCAAACACCTGGAATAAAACAGTCTGTTCCACCAGCAGTGATTCCTCTCCATAGATAGGCTGGGAGAGGTTTCCCTTGTTCTGTGGCACTGAGTGTGATGCATCATGAAGGAGCAACGTTGGCAAACGGGAAGACTCTGTATGTGATGCAAGTGGAAAATTACAAGCCACGCTTCCCTTCAGCTTCAGCCCCTTGGAGGAAGAGCAGGGAGGATGGCATTGAGTTCTGTATGGCTGAGCTGGGAAGATTCCCTGTGCTTTTCTCCTCCTTTTTGTCAGAACTGTGACAAGTTGGCTGTTTTTAGCTTCCTTATTTTAGTTAAAGTCTGGGATACAGAGTGCCTGAATTCCCCCCCCTCGCCATCTGCTGCTGCTTCTTCTCTGTATCCTTGTGGTGGGGTCAGGGCAGTACAGGTGGACAGACACACTTGGCTGTAAGTTAGGATGTGTAACTCTTATAAACGTTTTCATTGCCAAGATCTAAAATAAGTTTTGTGCTTGGCCTTTGAGCTGCACCTCTCATGTTGTGAGCACGAGGAGATTGAAGCTCCAAGACTCCTACAAGAGGAGCTGAGCAGGTCTCAGGCTGTGTAGCTGATAAGCTGAGAGCTCAGAGGAGCTGAGAGCTTGTCATCCAGAATGGGATCCTGAGCATATCCGGGGTAAGACCTCAGGGCTTCTGTAGCTTTTCTTCTGCAGAGGTGAATCAAATAGACACAAGAGGAAGCAGGAGCATCTTTGGGGCAATCTTCAGAGAGTTACAGAGAAGGTGAAGGCAGGAGAGAAGCACGTTGTCACATCAGGCTTTGATGGCTTCTCATCCCCACCTATGTCAGTAGCATTTCCCTCAGTGGGCAATGTCACAGTCCATGACGAGAGGTTGGGACCCCACCAGCCTTTATCATTCGTGTATGGATCTCTGGTTCTTTCAAAGTGCTCTCCTGATCCATCACAGTGATCTCCTGATCCATCACAGTGATCTCCTGATCCATCACAGTGCTCTCCTGATCCATCACAGTGATCTCCTGATCTAACCTTGCTTTCTGGTGGGTAATGTGTAGCTGGAAATTCAGACCTGTTTTTTTTCCCTTTATTTTCAGCTGGTTTCCATATATTACTCTCAGGCAGGCTGCCTCTATTCTCTGTTCTTACCACCTAAAATATCTGGCAGAATGCGAGGCATTAATTATTAGTGAGGGCATAATGGAAGTCTATCATAATGATCCACATTGTGAGAACAGACTCTCCAGTAGAAATACCCGCTTCAGCATGGGGGAAAAGCAGGCAAGAAGCAGCACACCTTTGCCCCATTATCTTTCCCTTTCTCCTTTAAATCCACTTACTTGGCTCATCATGAAGGCTCTGTTGAGGGTGCAGCTGCTCGAGGTGCTGTGCTGAGCTTTAGCATTAGTTGAACCCCAGTGATTGCTGGGGTGTTATCGTGCCTGTGCTGTTGTGCTGCCGCAGAAGTGAAGCTGTCCACCTTAGCCTTAAGGTAAAAGGCTCAAAGTAAAGACCCACGATTCTGCTGATGGATGCTAACGTAGGTTGTGGCCTTCTGTGCACAGAAGTCCTTGCTGATACCTGTAGGTTATCAATGAGCATAAACTGAGATGAAGGTTAACGACTTTCTAAGCTTTTAAGATACTGTGCTGGTTATGGGATCTAGCCAGGGAACGTCTCATTGAATTGCTTGTCCTGGTAAAAGAAAACCCAGTGTATTTTTTTCTTGCAGATCTGCTGCAGTTGTGGCAGCGATGTTAACCCTGTTGGCCGCTGCTGTTGTTCGTGTGTTTTATTTGAAATGGTCTTTATTCTGTCTTTCTTTTCTTGCAGGCAACAATTGGCATTGACTTCTTATCGAAAACCATGTATTTGGAGGATCGAACAGTGAGTAAGATTTTTGTTCTCTCTGTACAGTAGGAACGAGGATCCAGCACCTGCTGTGATGGTTCACAGTTCTGAGATCACTTGGAAGCACAGCAAGAGCCCTCATCTCCTGACTGCTTCCAGCCTGACAAGTGCTGTGGGCAGAGCTCCCTTCCCTGCCTGCTGAAGTGGGAAATCACCATTTGGTTCCCGAGGGCCGTTTTGTGAGTGGCAGAAGGTTCCATGTTGGCATCCTCGTTGGAGGAAACTCAGAGGGATAGTTTGAGAGAGGGGGTGCGTAAGGTGGGGAGGTTGGGGGAGGGAGCCACAGTGAAACCATTCTGGTTTTGAGGGATAAAATCCAGGTTGCCAAATGTTGCCAGTTCTGAGCTAGCTCCCTATAACCTACCAGGCAGCTCAGTGTTACCTCCAGCAGGAACCCACACGTGGTGCTGGTTGCTGAGCTTGGTGCAGCTCTGGTTCCTGAAATGAAATCATTGCTCTCTGGAAGCGAGCCTGTGGTTTAAAATTAGTTCACATCCCTTGTTAAGAAATTCGGCCTCTGAGCTGTTTGCAGGAGCAGGTTGTTCAGTGCTGCATAACCATGGTGTTGTATAAACCCACAGCAAATGTGATTGCATTAAAAGCGCTCGAGTGATGAGATATTGTTTCCATAGCAAAACTGGCCCTTGCACATCTTTCCATACGTGTTGTTTTCGGTACATCCTGCCTTTCCTTTCAGAGCCTTGATGGTAAGAGACATTAAACCTCATCTATGTGCATGGTACTTCAACGTGTAAGCACCGATGCAGTGATAACCAGCGTTTTATCCTTCCTGAAACCTTCACACCAGTAGCTTTTCCAGTGCTTTGACAGCAGCTGGTGCTTTTCCCCTTAGCAATAGGGCATTCTTCCACCAGCTGAACACTCCTATTTCTCCCCTTCTGGAAGGAAAGCATTTTTGCAAGGAAAAAGCCAGCAGGAAGGGCTGAGATAGGCACATATTACACCAGCTCGGCTACCGCAGGCGCTTGCCATAAAGGAGAGGACAATTCACTGCTGCTCCCGGTCCCCAGTCACCTCCTGCATGACTTTTCTCTTTAGCTTTTTTCCAGAAGTGACAATTCTTTCCTCTTTTTGTTTTTTGTTTTTTATTATTTTTTTTTTATTATTATTTTTTATTTTTAGTGGCAGTTTGGCTTCTTTAATTTTCTCCCACCCACAGATCAGGTTGCAGCTGTGGGATACTGCGGGTCAGGAACGTTTCCGTAGCCTCATTCCCAGTTACATCCGTGACTCTGCTGCTGCTGTAGTAGTTTACGATATCACAAGTAGGTATATTGCACCGGGTTTGACCTTTTTTCTTACGTTTCTTGCTTGTTTGACTGATTTTGTTAGGTACGGTTGCAATTATGGGACACAGCAGGTCAAGAACGGTTCAGGAGCTTGATTCCTAGCTACATTCGTGACTCCACTGTTGCAGTTGTTGTTTATGATATCACAAGTGAGTGGGGGGAATTCTGCATTTCTAATACTCTGCCCCTTTCATCCTTTAGCCTAGCTTTGCATGTCCTATCACAATCACGTGCTTGTTCTTCATTCTGGCATGGAAAAAATCGTTTTCTTTTATCCCGGTCCAGTTTTAAGCTGGCCACCCGATCACTGCTATTGCAATGTATCGACCAATCGACTCCCATCATTTTGTAACCCTTCCCTATCACGTTTCCTGAAGTCTTGAGTCCTGGCTGGTCTTGTTGCACTTTGCCTTCCTCCATCTGCTTTTTTGGTCTCAGCGTCACCGATAACTTCTGGTCTCCGAATGCCTGAATCATGTTCATAGATAGCTGAACCCTCATATTAGGCATTGCACTGATAGCTGTAGCCTGCTTCACTCCATTTGCCCTCCCACCACCACCAAGGTTTGGGCACGGGCTGGGGGGAACTGCCTTAACATCCCATTTTCATTTCAATCGGTCACTTTCACATTGTGCAATATATGCAACTTAACCACTACGCCCTTCTCCTTTTAACGATCGCTCTTTCATTTCCTACTAAGGTATGTACGTTTTTGTGAACTAAAATGTTAGTGCTTTTTTTTCACCTCTTCTCCTCCTGTCCCTCCCCCCCCCGTTTCAGAGATCCCGAACTCACAGCATTCCCTGTTTGCCAAGAGCAGAATTTTGCTTTGGAAGAACGAAACCTTCAGCCATTCTCAGTCGTAGGGTTGAACTGACTGAGAGCCGTGGCCTGAATCGATACCAGTTCTAAAGAGCCGGTCCTTTGCTTGAGTAAATACTAGGAGATTACAGCAGGAATAAGGAATTTACCTGTGAAATCTTTAATTGTTATCAATAGCACTTTTCATTTGAGCTCAAATTACAGGTTAGCTGCGAACCTCCAATTATTCTTTTACCGACCTGGCAAATTCAATATCACTGAACAGCAGAGAGACAAATTAAGACGCTGGCAAGTGATCAAGCCTTGTCTGTCTGGCACACGATATATTACTATGCAGTAGGAGCCATTAAAAAAAAATCAATGGCTGTGGAGAACTGCAGCAGGGCCCCATTTGCTCAGCACAGAAAATGACTGAGGCAACTCCTCATTGGTAAAGGCAGAGCTCCGGGGCAGCTTCTGTGCACCTCCTTTCTCCTTATGGGATGCAGCTTCTCATCCACGTGCTCATTAGGTCACGGTGGCCTCCTAAGTTCTTTATATTTTAAGGGTGTCACGTTAAGAAAAAACAGCTGTGGATGCATGAAATCTGTATGTCTTGTTCCATGCAGATGGTGAGGAAACTGCTGGGGAACCCTTCAGCAATGAAGGAATTGCTGGTATTTACGTAGCCCTGGTCTTTCCAAGGGAAAATCCTAAACCCTAGCAAGTGAAAGGTGCTTAAGCTGTGCAAAACCACAGAGCTCAAAGTACTTCTGAGCAGTGCAGGAGCTGTGGGGCCTTCCTGCAGTAGATGAGCAGTGTGGGATGATGGGCAGCGTCACCACGATCCCCATTCTTCACACTGATTCAACCAAACCAAACGGGGGCTGGTCTATAAAAGAGCCATCAGTCTTCTGACGTGGGACCCTGCCCAAACCAAGTTCTGTATCACAGTGTCACTGCATGATTAGGTTGGAAGGGACCTCAAGGATCACAAAGCTCCAACCCCCCCGCCACAAGCAGGGCCACCAACCTCCACATTGAATACCAGCCCAGGCTGCCCAGAAGCTGCCACTTCTGTATGTAGAGGCAAATTCCAATGCAGGGAGTGAAGTACCAGCCCAGGTGAAGTTAGTGCTGTAGCTTTCATGCATTTCAGTGTGGGGCACTTTGGGGTTTTGCTTGCTGGTTCTTCATCGCCCTGTTAGTCCGATTCCAGAAGTAAGAAGCTTGTATTTGAGACCTCCAGCCTGTGTTACCGGTGATGTGTGACCAACCTCTGCGGTGATAATCCTCTCCACTGTTCTCTGTTAGATGTCAACTCGTTCCAGCAAACAACAAAATGGATCGACGACGTCAGAACGGAACGGGGCAGCGATGTCATCATTATGCTGGTGGGAAATAAAACAGATCTAGCAGATAAGAGGTACGGAGGAACAGCTCAACTTTACGTGCTTTTCTTGGGCTGATGCTCTTCTCCAAGACAGCTGTTTTAAAAGGAACATTCCTATTTCCTTCTAAAGTGCTGGAGGTGACTGTGCTAGGAGAGGTCTTGGAATTGTTCTGGCTCTCACAGGGGTGGAACATGAGATGCTTCATGGTTTTAACCTGGAAGCTCTTGACCCAAAGTCCTCTCCAGTTTCAGCTGTAGCAGACTGCTTAGTGAGTGGGAGACCCAGATGGGGGTAAACAGCAGAAGCCTTTTGGTGTGAGGTGGTTACATGCAGTCTGCGAGTTGATGGCTGTTACTGGGTATTAAAATCTTTCAGTTGCTATTTCTTGAAGCATAAAAGCCTGGCTTCCTGGACAGGGACTTGAAGGTGTCTCAATGGCCCACTTGGCTGCTTTGCTTTGGAGCCAGCTGTGCTGTTGTGGTTTTGGTGCTGTACAGCTGTGCTCAATCTGTGGCAGCTGTGTGAAGGGAAAACCATTAAATGCTTTGAGTCTGTAATGTAGGAGTCATCTCTTTGGGTTAAAGACAATAGTGTTAATTTTCAACTCGTCCATCTGTTTTTCTTCTCTAATTCTGTATTATCTTCCCCAGGCAAGTGTCCATTGAGGAAGGAGAAAGAAAAGCCAAAGAGCTGAATGTAATGTTCATTGAAACTAGTGCAAAAGCAGGATACAATGTAAAACAGGTGAGTAATGCCTCAGCTGCACCCAGCCCTTAGACTGCTTCTGGTGGTGCACCTTTGTGATAGTAAGTTCTGCTCTTAGGGATCAGGAAGTCTTTGTGTAGGGTGCCAGAAGGATGTTGGTAGTCCGTATGCATAAACTAAGTACTGGGGTTGTAGGCTGAGGTTTGGAAACATCCCTGACCTTGCAACAAAAGACTTGGAATGTTTCTCCTCTTAGAAAAGGGGAATGATGATTTTGGACCTACAGATCTTCCTTTATGCCTTCCCAGAGTTCTGATGATCCAGATGGGGTGTTTAGGTTGAAGGGGCTAAAGGCATCAGTCAGAATGTTGGGGATGAAGATCCCGACGAGCGCTTCTGAGCAGTGAACAGATGTGGGCAAAGCCAATCAAGGAGGAATGTGGTTAGGTAAAATGCTTCTGGATGGTGAGATAGCATGAGCTGCTTTCTCTGCTTTGTTGGAAGGTACTGGAAGTGCAAACAGATGTTCACAGATAGCTCAAGCTATTAGTTTTTGTTAGGTAATGAGTTGCCTTTCAATTGGGGAAAGCAGGGAAATGTCTTTTCGAGCTGATGCAACTGCTATAAAATTAGATCTGATGCTGTGAGCTGGGCTGCAGCTCTTTATATTCTGACCTGCTAGGTGATGTTTTATTACTCGTGTTAATGGAGATAAACCATGTGGCAAACAATGAGCTGCTGAAAGCAGTAAATGCTACAGAACTGACCTGAAGTGTGCATGAAAGAAAATTTATCTGGGCTTGTTATGTAAGCAAAACTGCTTTGTATGAGCTCCTGGATCGACAGCCAAAGCTGCACATCCACACTGACTCTGTGTATAATGGGATACTGAGTTTCCAGTGATCTCAGGGTGTTCCATACAAAGTTGTGACCACTGAAGGGGTGGCCAGCAGGGAGAGGGAGGTGATTGTCCCCCTCTGCTCAGCTCTTGTGAGGCCCCATCTGCAGTGCTGCATCCAGGCCTGGGGCCTCCAGCACAGGAAGGACATGGAGCTGTTGGAGCAGGACCAGAGGAGGCCACTAAGATGCTCAGAGGGCTGGAGCAGCTCTGCTATGAGGAAAGGCTGAGGGAACTGGGCTGGTTTAGCTTGGAGAAGAGAAGGCTGCGGGGAGACCTCATTGTGGGCATCCAGTACTTGAAGGGAGTGAATAAACAGGAGGGGGAACGGCTGTTTGTGAGGGTGGGCAGTGATAGGACAAGGGGGAATGGCTTTAAAGTGAGACAGGGCAGGTTTAGGTTGGATCTGAGGAGGAAGTTTTTCATGCAGAGGGTGGTGACGCACTGGAACAGGTTGCCCAAGGAGGCTGTGGATGCCCCATCCCTGCAGGCATTCAAGGCCAGGCTGGATGTGGCTCTGGGCAGCCTGGGCTGCTGGTTGGTGACCCTGCACACAGCAGGGGGTTGGAGCTGGGTGAGCACTGTGGGCCTTTGCAACCCAGGACCTTCTGTCATTCCATGAAGAGTGTTACAGCAGGACGTCTTTAGTACTGCAGGATGGAGAGGACCTTCATTCTTGGGTTCCTCTGTAGAGCAATCACTTGCACACGTGTGTGCATGCACATATTTGTGAAAATAGGTGTATTAGACTTCTAGAATGGTTTTGATGGAAGAGAGCTTGTTTTATATGCTTAGCTACACCAATAGTGCGTGTACAGAGCTTTGTAAGGAGGTGCTAAGTACAGGATTATAAGTAATGACAAGTAACTCCGCATGCACCATATAGACAGGACTGTTGGGTCCGTTGTTGAAGCATCCCTTGAACTTGTATATTAGTAGCAAAATTCCTATGCAATGGAATGATTAGACTTGTTATCTCGGTGCTGCATTTCTGTGCATTAACAAACAGAAAAGCAGAAAAACGTTCAGTTCCCGTGTCCACCAATTATCATTCTGCAAGCAGAGGCTGCCTTGTAATTAAGGCTTGGATTTGGTGCTGGAATCCTGAATATTGTACACAGATTAGGGGGTGTGCACTGGAGAGCAGCTGCCTCTCTGGGAGGAATGATGATGATGTAGCTGTGCTCCTTCTTCTCTTGGCTGACGCATATCCAGATGTCTGTGTCCAAACCTGGAGGGCAGCTCAGGGCTGTGTGGGCCGGGTAGTGCAGGGTGAGCTGCTGATCTGAGGTGTAAGAAGGAAGATCACAGCATCACAGAACCACCAAGGCTGGATAAGACTTCCAAGACGATCTGGTCCATAACTCCATAATGAGTTTCTCATAACGTTCAACCTGAACCTCCCCTGGAGCAACTGGAGGCCGTTCCCTCTCATCTTCTCTCTAGTTACACAGGAGCAGAGGCTGATCTCCAGTTCATCACCTTCAGGTAGTCATAGAGAAGCAGTAAGATCTCCCCTGAGCCTCTTCTTCTCCACACTGAACAATCCCAGCTCCCTCATCTGCTCCCCATTAGATTTGTGTTGTAGACCCCTCACAACTCTGTTCCCTTCTCTGGACACGCTCTGGGACCTCTATGCCTTTCTGGCAGTGAGGGGCCCAGCACCGAGCTCAGCACTGTGCTGTGGCCTCACCAGGACTGAGTGCAGAGGGATGATCACTTCCTTGCTCCTGCTGGCTGCACTGTTTCTGGTGCAAGCCAGGATGCCATTGGCCTTCTTGGTCTTGACTTGTGTTCAGCTGAGCATCAACCAACACCCCCAGGTCCATTTCCTCTGTACAGTCTTCCAGCCACTCTGCCTCACACCTGTAGCATTGCCTGGGGATGTTGTGACCGAAGTGCAGCACTTGGCCTCATTGAACTTCATCCCATTGGCCTCAGCTCAGTGATCAGCCTGTCCAGATTCCTCTGTAGGGCCTTCCTACCCCCATGAAGATCCACACTTCCCTCCATCACGGTGCCATCTGCAAACATAGTGAGGGTGCAGTCAGTGCCCCCATCCAGGTCATCTGTGGGCAGCCTAGTTTGGTGGTTGGCGACCCTGCACATAGCAGGGAGTTGAAACAAGATGATCAATGGGGTCCTTTTCAACCCAGGCCATTCTATGATCAATTAACATATTGAGCAGGGCAGATCTTGCATGGTATGCCTGTAGCCCACCCAGGCACGAGATATCATTGCATAATACAGTGTGCTTCGTAAAGCTGCTGCAGCCATCATGGATGGTGGCTGCATTTAATGCACGGAGAAGGAACAAGCTTTGCCTTCATGTGTTTTTATGCTGAAGCCATTCAGGGTTTGTACTAATGAGACTGTCAGAGCAGAAAGCTGTTGCTGAAGCAGTAGCCTCGCTTGCACGTTCCCCTGGGAAAGCTCTTCTTTGTATAATGGAGGTCTAGACAAATGATGCCTCTAATTTTAATCGCCACGTTACACGCTGGAAGAATACTGTAAGAAGAAAGGTATGGTAATTCAGCTCTGAGCTAAAGAGTCGTGGTGGGTAACCTGCACTGAATTGAAGATCTGGTGTTCAGAGACACAATTCCTGTTCTTCAATCACACCAACAAATAATATCATCCATCCAGGCTGGATGTGGCTCCGAGCAGCCTGGGCTGCTGGTTGGTGACCCTGCACATAGCAGGGAGTTGGAGCTGGATGAGCACTGTGGGCCTTTGCAACCCAGGTCATTCTATGGATACCCCCAAAATCTTGGGGCTGTTACATGTCACTGCATCCTCGTCCCATTCATTATTTTCTTTGTGGCTTCTCTGTTAAACAGTACAACATTGTCTCGTGAGCAAATTATTTCCCAATGAAACTGGAGAGCTTATGGATGCAACTGCAGAATGGGTGCCCTTCCCGCAACCTCTATAAGGGCTGTCGTTAATGAGCTGAGTGCAAGTGTGACCTTCCCATAGCATTACAGTGCCTTGCCATAATATATTCTGTTTCTGAACGATGGTTACTGCCCAAATTAATTTTCATACGGGGCTTTTAATTTAAATCAAATTAGATGGAGTCTACACTTAGCTGTAACAAAGCACGTTCGTGTGACACTGAGCATCACCTCGTGCCAGATAGCAAATATTCATGTAAAGGTGAAGCTGGTGATGGAGTGTGATTGGAGCACACACTGAGCTACAGGTTAGGACTGAGCATTGATCATGCAGCTTTCACACTCCCTGTGGCTGAGACGTGTACATTAGGGAACAGGAATTGCTTTCTCCTTCCACTGGAAGCTCTCCTGTAAGTATTGACACATCTCGGGTTGTCAGTGCTTTGCATGGCAGCCCATAAACCCCAGCAAAACGCTGTTGTTTCCCAGTGCTCTCTCTTCCCAGCACATCTGTCTTGTGGATCTAAGCCCCATGCCTGGGTTCACAGTTACAGGTGGTGCAGGAGGAGGCTGGAAGGTATATAATACCAGACCAAAGAATAGTGGCTAAGACAGTTCTTTTTTCACCTCCTTGGCTGCAGCTCTTGTTTGCAACCCCCCAGTGGGAGACCAGGGAACTTCTGACCTTGGGCGCAGCTTTTCACTTCTTGCTCATCCTTTTCTGCTGGATGGCAGCATTGATAAGAGCAAAGAGCTCTGTCCTCCAGCTCCGTGCTCACTGTAGCAAGCCCACAAAGCCAGGGAGCCTATGAGTCACATGCCACTGTTTCTTTGCTGGCAGAAGATACTGGCATTGAAAAACACATTGTTTGAAGCACAGTGTGACCCTCATAGGCTACACTGGGCTCAGGCTGCCCAGGGCCCCATCCAAGCTGGCCTTGGATCCCTCCAGGGATGGACTTGGTATCCACAGCCTCTCTGGGCAGCTGTTCCAGCTTTCCTGTACTGCTAGGCCTCTTAACATACAGCCAGTTCACCACAGGCCTCTATACATATTGCTCCTTCTGGCTGTGGGGAGGGGGTGCTGAAGGCAAAAGGAGCAGATGATGTACAGAGTGAAAAGCAATGATAGCGTTGTCCTAGCATTAAATTGATGCATTACAGGGAAAAACAAATAGGCTTTTGGATCTGAGGTTCAGCTAAGAGTGATTGCCAGCAGAGCAGTAAGGCTGAGGAGAGAAGTAGATAGCTTGCTTCAGTTAACACAGAGACTCCCTCCCCAATTCACTGTATTTGTCAGCCCTGAATGAGCTTTAAAGGACTTTCAGATTCATGCTCTCTCTCTCAGCAGTTTATAGCTCAGGGAACCTTGTTTGCTTGCAGACTTCGTGCCCAGAAATATGTCAGGGTTCATTCTACTGCCTTGTGCAGACAGAGGGGATGGGGAGCCCCTAAGATGTCCTTCCAGCAAACCTGCTGTCCGAGAGCTGTGGGCTGAGCACTTGGCAGTCAGGCTTTCTCATAGCAGTTGCTGAAGGAGCCCCATGAGGAGCCCTCCTTTCCCAGAGCTGTCTGCAGCAGCAGCTTGGCTCCCTGTCCCGTCCTTTGACTCATGTCTGTCTGATGGGCAGGAAGCGCTCTTGGAGTCGAACTGCTTTCCTTGGGGAATAAGAATGAAGGAAACAACAATACTTGCTTTGCATTGAGGGGCAGGTTTCTTGCCTGGCTTTCCCATGTGGGCAGCGATCCTCCTGGCCCTTCCATGTCACTGCAGAGTGTTACGGTGCCAACTACTCCGTTGTGACTCTGATCTTGTAGGGCTTTCCTGCCTGGCGCTGTTTGTATCATAGAATGGTCTGGGTTGAAAAGAACCACAGTGCTCATCCAGCTCCAACCCCCTGCTATGTGCAGGGTCACCAAACAAGCAGCCCAGGCTGCTCAGAGTCACATCCCTGCTTGGGAAATGAGTTGAAACTAATAATGAGGGATAAGGGTTCGTCCCGCTTCGTCAGCAGAGTTGGATGCTGAAAGCTAAACTTGGTGTGATTTCATTTTTCGGATGGTTGCATTTCACTCCATCCATCCTTGGAAAAAAAGGCCAGAGTGCTCACCCAGACGTGTGTGTGTGTGTGTATGTGTTTGTACACACACGCACAAATACACATCCATGTGAATACATGTGCACATAGGCCTATATGTGTGTCCCTGTGATGTCTCACAGTGAGTTAAGTGCTGGCTGAGCTCCTGGAGGCACCGGGAAGCAATGAGGTCTCCAAATAGAAGCGAGCTTTCTAAAGTTGTGCTAATTGGATTTGTTCACATATGCTGCGGCTGATAAGCAGAAGGTTAATAAGAAAGTTGATTTTCCTAGTTGCCACATTTCTCTTTTTTAGTCAAATAATTGAAGGGGGGAGATACAGCTAAAAGCATCACATTTATTCCTGGTTTTAATATAGAGCAAGGATGGCTGTATTTTAAACATTGAGCCCTTCTGTCAGCAGCTTGGTTTAAAAGCAGTAATTCCAGTTGGTTCCCATCATCTGACTTATTTTTAAGACCCCCCCTTCCCCCCCCCCCCATCCTTCACCCTATTTACTGCATCCCTGATTGGCAGCGTTTGCTGATAAGTGTTGTAAAAGAGGGGAAAGGAAATAGCAAGGAATGAAAGCTTTTTGTTTCCTGCATTGCTGTTTCCAACTCAGATCTCCAAGCGTGCAGTATCAGCCAAGGAGTCTGTGGGATGGCACAATTCCTTCCAGCAGGGCAGAGATGTTGTGTGAGCATCCTCAGTCAGGCGCAGCCTGCTCCAAACTTGCACATCTATCCTTAAAACCACGGGAGGGGATTTTTCACCCTGAGGGTGGTGACGCACTGGAACAGGTTGCCCAAGGAGGCTGTGGATGCCCCATCCCTGCAGGCATTCAAGGCCAGGCTGGATGTGGCTCTGGGCAGCCTGGGCTGCTGGTTGGTGACCCTGCACACAGCAGGGGATTGGAGCTGGGTGAGCACTGTGGGCCTTTGCAACCCAGGCCATTCTATGATTCTATGATATTTTTTCCCCCCTAAACCCTCTGCACCAAAACTGGGTCAAAATTCTTCTGCAGCATAGGAGCCACAGAGGGGTCAGTAATGTTAGGGGTCAGTGTGGTGCTGTGCTCAGCAGTAAAAGCCAGAGGGTAGGAGTAAAGCAGTGTGGGATGTTGCAATGCACAGGTTGCATTAGATTTCTACGTTTCTATTTCTCTATGCTAGTTAGTATATTAGTATACACTGGGTATATTAGTTTCGAAGTGAAGATTACCATGGTAAGGTAGGTAGAGGGTCCCCTTTAAACATGATGCTTATGGAGGAATGCACAGCTTTTTGTACTGGTGCTCCTTCCATCACATAGCTGGGTCTTTATCCATCCTTCATTTCATCCAGTGATTCTTCAGTGCTTGTTGTCTTAAGAAATCCATGGACCAGAGTTCAGTCATGTTGTCATTTGCAACTGGAACTGGCATACCCGGGGCAGTGGGGGGCTCGAAGATTGCTCTGACATAGAATTAGAGCTTGGGGGTGCTGGTCTGCAGAGCTGTTCAGGTCTCTACGTTCACAAGAGCAGGTTGGATGGGGCCCTGGGCAACCTGGTCTGCTACCAGCTCTGGAGGCTGGTAGCCCTGCATGGAGTCAGGGGGGTTGGAACCTCGGGGTCCCTTCCAACCCAAGCCACTCCATGATTCTGTGTGTATAAGCAGACAGCATCTGGCTCAGTGGGAGTGGGCGACTGGTTGTTAGTGGTGTAGGTTGTGTTGTTGGAGGGCTGAGATAAGATCAATTCTGTGATGCCAATCTGGCTCCGTCCCTTTTGTAAAAGGTAGGATTGTGCTGAGCACCGTCAGCATGGAGTCACAGCTGTTCTCTGTAGGTAAGAAGCAATTAGGCAACCATTTGCTAATGAGCAGCAGGCGAACTGGATGAGCGCTGTGGGCTTTTTCACCTGCATACCCACAGTTTTGGCTGATGCTGAGGGCAGGCTGGGTGTTGTTTGCCTTTATGTGGTGGCACAGCACTGCTGGGTAGTGACATGTGGGGTTATATGAGGGCCAAGTTTCCACCTGATGTAGGGAAGCTGCTGGGGTCTGGGTGTGACAAACTGAGCTGGAAATCCCAGCTGGAGCAGAGGGGGTGACAGAAGGTTTGCTGCACGAAACCAATAACATTTCATCTTCAGTAACAACAACAAGTGGGGTCTGCGGGTTCTTAGGAATAAAGGTGATATTTGGTGTCAGGCTTTTTTGGTGAGAGCCGTGTGTAAATAGTGCAGAATGTATTGAATCATTGTTTCAGCTGCATGGGGGCCGTGCTTTTTGAAGTGCAATTGTTTTGATCTGTTCCCTGGGTTTCTTTTTTCTTGTTGTTTTTTTGCAGCTTTTCCGACGCGTGGCAGCTGCCTTGCCTGGAATGGAAAGCACACAAGACAAAAGTAGAGAAGACAGTATCCTTTATGCTGCAGAGCAGTGGTGGCAGAGCGCTGCCAGTTACCGTGGGCGAGGAGAACGCAGGTCCTGAATAATAAAGGGAGGAGGAGGAGGGGGTGGTGTCTGTCCTGCAGCCCTTGCTCAGCTTATGGGCATCCAAGAAAGAGGCCACTTAACCCTGCAGGGAAGGACATGGGGGTCCTGGTGGATGAGAAATTAACCATGAGCCAGCGGTGTGCTCCTGCAGCTCGGAAAGCAAATGGGATCCTGGGCTCTATCAGTAGAGGGGTGGCCAGCAGGGACTGTGAGGGGATTGTCCCTCTCTACTCTGTCCTCATGAGGCCCCATCTGCAGTGCTGTGTCCAGGTCTGGGGTCCACAATACAGGAAAGACAGGGAGCTGTTGGAGAGGGTGCAGAGGAGGCCACAAAGATGCTCAGAGGGCTGCAGCACCTCCCATACAAAGACAGGCTGAGGGAGCTGGGCTTGTTCAGCATGGAGAAGAGAAGGCTGCGGGGTGACCTCATTGCAGCCTGCCAGGACCTGAAGGGAGCCTACAGACAGGAGGGGAGTCAGCTCTGTGAAAGGGGGGATAACAGCAGGACAAGGGAAATGGTTTGGAGTTGAAGGAGGGCAGATGGAGGTTGGATGTCAGGGGGAAGTTGTTTACAGAGAGTGGTGAGGTGCTGGAACAGCTGCCCAGAGAGGCTGTGGATGCCCCGTCCATCCCTGGAGGTGTTGAAGGGCAGCTTGGATGGGGCCCTGGGCAGCCTGGGCTGGTATTCAATGTGGAGGTTGGTGGCCCTGTGTGTGGTGGGGGGTTGGAGCTTCATGATCCTGGAGGTCCCTCCCAACCCAAACCATTCTGTGACTCTATGATTATGCTGGTGCTGGGCAACCTGGGCTGCTGGTTGGTGGCCCTGCACATAGCAGGGGGTTGGAGCTGGATGAGCACTGTGGGCCTTTGCAACCCAGGCCATTCTATCATTCTTTCTGTCCTCCTAATCTCTGTAAAGAGCAACTCGAACCCCCAAAGAGAAGAGCTGGAAGCAGCATCTGCCCAACCTGTTGTCTATTGGCCTTAACTCACCCTTCCCAGTGATCGACATCAAACTGGAAAAGCCTCAAGAGCAGCCTGTCAGTGAAGGAGGCTGCTCCTGCTAATACGGCGTGGCTTCTGCCTTCCTCCAGAACATCACTGCTTTCCCTCCCTTTACTCTTCATTGACTGCAGTGTGAATATTGGCTTGAACCTTCCCCTTTCAGTAATAACGTATTGCAGTTCATCATCGCTGGCTGTCTCGTGGAGATGATCTGTTAGCTTCACAAGCACACACACACACACACACACACACACACACACACACACACACTATGTTGGTGTCTTCATTATTTATAAGAAAAAGTTGAGGAAAAAAAAAAAAAAAAAGCCAAAATATTCCGGCGTATTCTAGTCAATAACTTAAAAATAACAACAAAAATAGGTACAATTTCTTAATATTCGTTCCTTTTTTTTTTTTTTTAATATGTTACGATACTGCACTTTGAAATGATGGAACCCCGAGGAAAGCTTGGAATTGGACATAGGTGAGATGTCTGTGCAGGAGAGAGCCCTTACCAGCCGCCCGCCCCACGTGGGGTGAGCAGAGGACAGAGAAGGGCTGGCACGGATGGTTATCAAAGCCCCACCAGAGCAGGGTTTGGAGCGTGGGGTCTTCTTAGGGGGGTGGGGGGTGGAATGGAAGCAGAAGGAGCTGGTTGGGGAGGGAAGGAAGTGTGTGCGTTAGTAGAACGCTGGCAGGGAGCGAGGAGGTTTGTTTGGAGGTGGGTTTGAAGAGCGTTTTGTTCCTTTGATGTAGAAGATGATGCGAAGCGATGGCTGCGTGGAAAGGGTGGCAATGTGGCAATTGAGGCTGTTTGGAGGAGAGCAGCCTGGCGTTTCCGTGCTTGAGAAAGGGGAGATTTGAAAGGAGCGCTGCCTGAGCTGATGGGAACGTGTGAGTTGGGCAGGAGGGAAGGAGCAGGGCTGGCTTTCCCAAGGCCACAAAGGCGGGCGGTGGGCACGGCTGTACTGCAGGGAGATGCCATGGGGGTCCCATGGGCATCAGGGTGGGAAACCGCAGCCGGAAGGGGGCAGAGAGTTGGGTGGGATGGAAGGCAACTTGTGGCAATGCAGACGGATGCCTTTATTTTTTTAGCTATTTTTTTTTTATCGTTTATGTTGGGTCTTCCGAGTTGGGTTGGTTCAGCTTTTATTTCATAGAGCTGCAGAGGTTGGTTCGATAAGAGTCGCTTCGTTTACTATTGAACTAGGCTTCTAATTAACCGTTCCTCTTTGATATTTATTTCTCTGCTTAGTTGGTTTGGTTTTTTGTTTATTTTGGTTGTTTTTTTAACTGTTTTGGGTAATTTTGATGGTCTTTTTGCTAAGGAGTCTGTGTAGAGCTTTGCTGACGTGGCGAGTTGTATCTACCCGAGAAACACGGACGGCACACACTAGAAGTGCACCCTTTTTAACTCCTTACTAGTCATTGTGAAGTTGCTGTGTCAGTTAATAAACACAATTGTAAATACATTGTTTGCTGGGCGAAGAAGGCTGAGATGCAGGAAGGGGTTCTTGAGTCTGCGTTACGTTGCTGCTCACCAACATCCAGGCTCCTCTTGGTTCTCTTCTGCCTTGTAAGAACCCAGGGGTGGGGGAGAAGGGAACCCTGGGGGTGTCTGTAACCTCGTGCCCCTGCCCTGGGTCTTTAGCAGCTCCGCACAACAACAACTTGAAAGGCAGAATCGAGATGCGAAGTGCTTTTATAAGGCAATATCAAAGGCAAGGGGTTGGTGTTTCGGTTCCGTTTCGTTTGGGTTCTTGACGTGGCATGTCTCGAAATAAACATCACTGCTATGTGACAAAGGATCATTCTTTCTTTCCAAGAAGCTCTCGAGGGGAAGGAAACCCGGCTGCTTTTCCTGTGTTGTGCTGGTCTGAGCTGTGCAGAAACGATCCATCTCGCCTCCTCGGTTCTTTCCCATTGGCTTTCCTTCTTCCTTTTGGTTCTCACTCAGTCCACGTTGGCCGTCGTTTTCCCCACTGGCACACTTTGGGTTTCCCCTTTGCTTTTCCTCCATCGGCATGGCCAGTAGAACCAGGGAACAGCCTTCTTTTGTGCTGACTTTGACGACAGTGAAGGTTTCTGCTCTTGTTTCTGTTCTCCTCCCCGCGCTGGTTGTTGTACAGTACATGACGCAGCTGTCCATTACTCAGTTTTTTTGTCTTGATAACAAGTAGTTGAAGAAATTGTATAAGGGGGGGAAAAACAAACGAACAAACAAACAAACAAAGGTTCCTTTTTTCTTCATGTTGGAATGTCACTGGTACCTCAGCTCTGTTTGATAATATGAAACAACAAAAGAATCCGTAGCGCTTGAACTAAATAAATACCTGTCTCATTGGAAGGCTCCTCTCTCTTCTCTGTCCATCGTAACCTGGCTTTTCCTTTGGCTTCGAGGCGTTGGAGGTTTTAGGGTTGTGGGGCAGAGCGGTGCTCGGTGCTGTGCTGCTGCTGCTGACCTCTGCCCAATGCAACTTTGCCTTTCTGCTCCTTTCTTGCTCTTTTGCACCCAGCAGCTTCCTGCCTTCTGTCCCACCTTAGGGGTGCACTCCTTGGACCCGTGATTGGACCTGAACCTCCCCTGCTGGTGGACCCCACTGCAGCCCCATCGTCCTGGAGATAGCAGCAGGAATGGGCGGGTGAGTACGGATGGCAGAAGTGCCCCCTGCTTGTCTGGTGGTCCTGTGTGGTTGGAAACCTCCCCTCTTGTGGCCTCAGTTGGACGTCAGGAGGAAACCCTTCACTGTGAGCGTGGGCACTGTGATGCTGCCCAGAGCTGTGGGTCCTGAGGCTGCAAATGGGGCCGTGGGTCCCTGCCCATGGAAGGGTGGGATTGTGGGGCTCCGAGGGCCCTTCCCACCCAAACCTCCCCAGGGTTCTGGTTCCTGGAGGGGAGGGAGGCAGTCACAGGTTGCTGTCTGTTCTATAGGAACCTTGAGTGGAGTCCTTGTGAGGTCTTATGGTGGTGCCCTGGGATGGTTGTTAGGGCAGCGAGGCGGTGCTGGCACAGACCTGCAGTGTTACAGAGCTGTAGAGCATCCATCCCATCAGCAGGCAGGGTGGGGGCAGGGTGCTGCACTCCCTGGTGGCCTTATTGCAAACCTCACTGCAGCCATGCGTGGCCTTACATAGGAAACTAGTTGGGATCCCTTTGTACCATAAGGTGTTTGGGACCGAGCAGCTGCAGGGTGAGACAGACATTTGGGGCACTGCAGGGGGTGATTTTGCTGCTCCCCCTTAAGGCTGCAGTGCTGGGGTTGGGTTTTCCCTATAGGGATGCCCTCCCTCTCTCCCTGTAGGGATGTTCAGAGCTCACTTCCCAGCTGCCCTTTCTGAGCCCAGCCTTCCAGCCTCACCCAGGATATAAATGAAAGCAATTCCATGTCGGCCACCTACAGAGCACATCTGGAAGGAGGACGGCTGCCCTGATTGTGTTAAGGTTTGATTAATGGTATCACTAAATAAAGTGCTGCCATCACCCATTCCCCCGCACACCATCTGCTCGCTGCATTGGCACTGCTGGGCGGTCAGGAGATGCAGTGAGGCCGGGTGCTGGCGGTGGCAGGGATGTGCTCACCTCTCATTGCACGCTGCACTGCATTCATCCCCATTGTGGGGCTTTCTGAAGCGCTTGTGGGGCTCAGCAGCAGCAGGGCACGCCTCCATTCTGCTGCTTTTGTCCAGATTTAATTGCAGTGTGTTTAATTAGGATTGGAACTCCATGATCCTGAAGGTCCCTTCCACCTCAAAGCTGGGTGTTGTTGTGGGATGCTGCTGCATCCCCTGGTGTCCCTGTGTTGTGGTACCACAAATCCAGGCTCACCCCCAGGGTCTGCATCCCAGGTGCTGCTGCAGAGTTGGAGACCTCCATCGGCGCTAATTGGCAGCAGTGGCTAATTGGCTCCCAGCTGTGCGCCCTGGGACCTTGTGGGGACAGGAGTTGGATGCTTGTCCCCATTGAATGCTCCTTGTTTGGCGAGGGAAGCAGCCCCACGGAGCACAGCACTGTGGGGCCCACGTGGGCTTCCAAAGTGGGGATGCTGTGCAGAAGGGTCTGCGGGGCTCTTTCCCATCTCCCACCCCAGCACCACGCAGACCCCAAACCCTCTGTCACCCCCCAGTGCTGCTCACATCCCTCCTCACCCCACAGCTTGAGTCTCATTGGGGCCACCTTTATTAGCGTTTTTATTTTAATTTTCTCCAAAAAAACAGTGGTTGCAGGATGGGGTTTGCAGCAGTGGCGACGTCAGGAAGGTCAGGGGAAGGATGAGGGGGACATTGAGGACACCCTGAGCCCCGAGGAGACGAAGCTTTGCCCGAAGAATGGGCCGGTTGCTGGTGCTGCTGTTGGTTTCCTACTTGTGGTTTATCAGTCCTTTTTTGGAATCCTTGAGCTGCTTATTTCATATCAGAGTTCTTGCAGTGATGCTCCCGGTGCTGCCCAGTGTGTGAATGTGGCCCCGTGGTGCACGGCCCTGGGTCGGGGCCACCCTAAGTGACCGTCCCCATGCATCAACCCCAAATCAAAGCCCCCCAGCAGTGGCCAGGAAGGGGCTCAGTGCCGTGTGTCCCTCCTGGAGCTGCTGCTGCCAGGTGCTGGCTGGGGAAGCCCCATTGTGACCGAGGCTCTTCTCATCCCAATTCTTGGGTTCCCATCCCAATTCCAGGCTTCCTATTTGAATTCCTGGTTTCCAATCCTATTTCTTAGGTTCCCATCTCACTTCCTGGGGGTTCCTATCTCAATTTCTGTGTTCCCATCCTGGTTCCTGGATTCCTGTTTCACTTCCTGGTGTTGCTATCTCACTTCGGGTGTTCCCATCCCATTTCCTGGAGTTCCCGATTCCTGGGTTCCCACCTCACTTCCTGGGATTCCCATCTCAATTTCTGCACTCTTAGTTCAATTCCTGGTGTTCCCATCCCAATTCCTGGTGTTCCCATCCCAATTCCTGGTGTTCCCATCCCAATTCCTGGTGTTCCCATCCCAATTCCTGGTGTTCCCATCCCAATTCCTGGTGTTCTCATCCCAATTCCTGGTGTTCCCATCCCAATTCCTGGGTTGTTGACTCCAGTTCCCAAAGGTTTATCCCCAGCTCCTGAGTCTGCTCAGCCCCAGGGACTGGAGCAAGCCTGAAAGTCAGGCCAAGGCATGGAGCTGCTCATGTATCTGGGGGTCTCTGGGTATGAGATAACGGTTCTCATCCCCCTCCTTGCACTCAAACCCTCCTCTATTCTCTTGCCACTCACACCTGCCCTGTGCCCGTTTCCTACCCTGGGCATTTGCAGATTGGTTTCTCCCTTCCTCAGGGCTGCAGTTTTGGGGAAGGTGCTGGAGCCTCCCCCTAAGAGACCCTTCAAAGAAGCAGTTTTGTAAGGAGAACCTGGCTGCCTCTCCAAAATGGCAAACTCATCCCCCAAAAAAGCTTCAGGTATTTCTGCAGCTGGAGATTTGAGGTGGCGGATGGTGCCGGGCTGCGGAGCCACATCCTCCCATCCCCAAGCAGCTCCCCTGGGGCAGCGAAGGGTCTTGGCTTGGGTTTTGGGGCTCGTGTGGGTTATCTGATGCAAAAGCTGTGGGTGGGTGGGATGGGGTTGCTCCCCTTTGTCCCAAAAGGGCGATTTTTGGGGGGTGCCAAGCCAGGGGTGTGTTACCTCAGGCCGGGGAGCCAAAGGGTCCGCTAAAACCAGCATGGCATCCACATGAAGGAGCCCAGGGCTGCGCCAGTGGCGGCCCCCGCCAGCAGCCCCAAGGCCATCTGGTCCCCGGAGACGCGGTAGGGATCCTCGCGCACGATGACGTGGGTCACCCCGGGGGCTGCAAGGCAAAAAGGGGGCGGTGGGTGGCCTGGGGGTCCCCCATGGGGTTCATGTCACATCCCCAATCCCTATAGACCACCCCAAGTGCCACCTGCAGGGTCTCAGCCCTCTCCGTCCTACAAATACCTCCAAGTACGAGCAGGGTTGGAGCTGTGACCTACTGAGTGTCCCCCAGTTGGCACCAAATGGCACAGAGGGAAGGGGAGAATGACCCACCTCCGTACTGGTGGCCGTAGTGGCCAGAGCTGATGTAGGCAGTCTGGTGGGAGTCGATGGGCACCGTCTGGTAGTAGTCATCGTCGTAGGGGTCATAGACATGCACCTGGGGGTGGTGGGAGCAGGGTCAGGGTGGTCTCTGCCCTTTCTCCCCTTAACTCCATCCTCATTACCTTAATTCTGTCCCTGCTGCCCCTGATTATGCCCTCATCACTTTAACTCTGCCCCATCCCCTTAACTCCTCCCCTGCTCCCTTTTTCTGTCCCCACTGCTCTGAAATTTGTCCCTGCTCCCTTAACTCTGTCCCCCATCACTTCAACCCTGTTCCCATTGCCCTCAACTCTGTTTGTATCACCTTAACTCAGCCATTATCACCATAGCTTCATCCCCTCACCTTAACTGTGTCCCCATTGCCCTAAACTCTGCCCATATCCCCTTAACTGTGTCCCCATCACCTTGAGTTGTAGAATCAATTAGTGCTGCAGAAGTGCTCCAAGATCCCCATTCCCAACCCATCCCCACCACGCTCACTGACCGTATCCCTAATTCAGCCCCTATCCCCTTAACTGTGACCACATCACTAACTCTCACCCTGCTACACTGAAATCTCTTCCCATCATCACAGCTCTGCCCATATAACCTTAACTCTGCCCCTATCCCTTAGTTACGTCCCTACCCCCATCCCCATCTCTTCCTATTGGCGCCCCTGATGCCCTTATTTCAGGGGACAAAGGTGGGGAAGCCTCACCGGGGTGGATTTCGCCTCCAGCACCGCCATCTTCCATGCACTGTGAAGGAAGCAGAGGGTGTGGGTTGGGGGCTCGGCTGGGCAGTGGTCCCTGCCCTCCAGCTGTGCCAGCATTAATCCTTAATTCCCAATGAGCACAGGGGTGGGGATGGGACTGGGACGCAATGACATGGGGGTGCATGGCAGGAATGGCTCGGGGTGGATGAGGTGGGAACGTGACCCCAAACTGGCGGATAATGGGTGAGTTTCCCCCCATCATCCCAAATGTCTCAACATGGAATCATAGAACGGCTTGGACTGGAAGGGACCTCACAGACCATCCAGCTCCGACATCTCCCAACATGTTGTCTAAGAGCAGCTTAAGGTTTTTCTTGCTATTAAAGAGGAGCGATGCTAAAAGCGGCGCTGCATCATCCTGGGCATGGCCTTAATCCAATTAGCGCTCCACGTTTGCATTATTTATCAACGAAAGCAGATGGAAACGCTGCCACAGTGCTCTGTGGTTGGCTAAGAGTTGATTCCTCATCCAGAATGCTTAAAAATAGCTCTGCTTGTCTCAGTGGTATTCAGTGAGAAAAGCAAATCTGCACCCACTGCCCTGCAAATGACCTCAGGGCACAAAGCAGGAGCTGGGGGCAGCAGGACGTGATTTCCTCCCCAGTGAGCTGCTTTTGGGGCCAGGAAGGTGGGGGCTGCAGCTGCACTTACATGGCGTCGTCCTCGCTCTCAGCACACAGCATCGTCTTGGAGCCGTCCCGCAGCACGATGGTCAGCAGGCACTCGCGGCTCTTCCCCTCGGGTGGTTGAATGTCTGCAAGGGAACAGCCAGAGCCAACCTCAGCAGGGCGACCCGAGGGGACCCCCAAAGCCTTTAGTTGGGACCCACTGAGGGGACCTACAGTGCCAACCAATGGGGTTCCCAAAGCCAACCCAGTGGAGCCCCCAAAACAACCCAAGGGGATCCCCCAAAGCTGTCCTTTGGGACCCCCAAAGCCACCTGAGGGAACTCATAGTGCCAACCAATGGGACCCCCAAAGCCACTCAAAGGGATCCCTAAAGCTATCCTTCAGGACCCCCAAAACCACCTGAGGGAACTCGTAGTGCCAACCAATGGGACCCCCAAAGCCAACCCAGTAGGGCCCCCAAAGCCACTCAAAGGGATCCCTAAAGCTGTCCTTCAGGACCCCCAGAGCCACCTGAGGGGGGACCCACAGTGCCAACCAGGGGGGTTCCCAAAGCCGCCCATGGGTTGGGATTGTCACCCCAAAAGCCGTGCTCAGAGTTGGCTGTGGTTTCCTCTTTGCACTCAAAGGTGCCAACATCAGCAGGAACCTCCACCTCCGCAGCAGAAAATGACCCCAAGTTTCCCACCCGGCGTCGGGCTGAGTTGGCTTTGGATGTGCCAAATCTGACGGACACAGCAGAGGGTCCCAAACAGCACCAGACACGTCACACGGCGTTCGCCGTCGCGCTCCGACTTTGGCAGGAGCTCCACGGAGGCTCCGGCATCGCCGTGTGAAGAAAAGCACTTTGTGTTGTGCTGTGGGCTGAGCTGAGCTCTGCCGTGTTTGTGCGAGACGGAGCGCTGAGTCAGAGCCGTGGGAGCAACGGGAATGAAGAGGAGGTGGGGAAAGAAAGGGGAGAGGATGAGCATCGCGTGGGGATGCGGCGGTGCGGGATGGGAGGGTGGCACAGCCTTTGGGGTTGGGTGGGCAAAGAGCATGGATTGAAGCCACACAGAGCCCCACAGCTTGGGGACAGCGTGTGCCCATGGATCCTGGTGACACTGAACATGGGGACCTTGGGATTCTAAGCTTGGAGATGGAGCTGGGGGACATGGGCTGGGGACAGGGAGCTTGGGGATACAGGGCTTGGGGGCACAGGGTTTGGGAATGCCAAGCTTGGGTACATAAGGATTGGAGAGATGGAAGTTGGGAACGGGGGGCACGGGGACACAGAGCTTGAGGACATGGGAGTTGGGAATGCAGGGCTGGGGTATGTAAGTATTGGAGATACAGAACGTGGTGAAACAGCTGGAGCCCAACAAGGATTGGGGGGACAGTGTGGGGGACAGAGCTTGGGGATGCAGAGCTTGGGAATAGGCGGCTTGGGGACACAGGGCTTGGGGATGTGGAGTTTGGGGACTCCACTTGGAGACTCATCTTGGGGGGCTGTAGGGCCTGGGGACACAAGGAGTGGGGGCACAACAGCTGGGGACACAGAGCTTGGGGGATATGGAGCTCAGGGGTGCAGGGAATGGGGGCACAGGGCTTGAGGATGCCGAGCTTGGGAACATGGGGCTTAGGGACACAAGGATTGGGGCTGCAGGGCTTTGCTCACCGCGGCACTCGCGGCCGGTCCGCACGTCGCGGCAGCTGTACTTGATGTGGATGCGGCCGTCCATGTCGCGCTGCGTCTCGTCGTGGTAGTACACCAAGCTGCCATCCAGGTAGAGCACAAACCAATTCCTCTTCCAGCGGCGCAGGATGGAGCCTGGGGGACGGCGGGGTGTGAGTGAGCCTAAAACCCACAGCGGGGTCCCACAACCCATGGGGCGCCTGGCTTGGGGATGAATCACAGCAGCGTGGCTTTAATGAAACTCTTGGATCCATCACTGAAAAAGCCAGTTGGGCATCTCCCAGTCCTTATAGGGTGGGAGCAGGAGGGTCCTCATAGCGCATCCGTGACCCTAAACCGCATCCTGGATGTGGGTGCCCAGCGTGGAGCTCAGGAACAGAACCCCATAGAGATTGGGATGGGGGATTGGGATTGGCACTCACTCTGCCTCCAGAGCCATCCGCTCTTCACCAGTGCCATGGCCACGGGAGGGCTTCCGGACCTTCTGCTGCAGGGAGGGAAGAAACAGAGCAGAAAGAACGGGGTTAGAAGAGCAGCCCCCACTGCCTCCCCATGGGGCTGAGGGAGGGATATGGGAAATGCCCGGGCGAATCGGGGCCGCGCAGACGTAGGGTTTCATAACCGGGGAAGCACTGAGGTGGGGAGGGGCTGTGCCACCTTTCTTGGTGCCTTTAATCTCGTTGGGATTTAGGGATTATCGTCCCGTGGAGGTAAATGGAGAAATCCGGGACGTGGATGAAAACAGGAGCTCCCTCCCCACGGACCCGGTAACTTTCCACGCTGAGCTGCAGTCGCTCTTGTTTTGTTTTCCTGCCTGGATGGAAATTAATCCTTAATGAGGCCATGAAGTCATCGCTCCCCGGGTCCCCGAGCAGCGACAGCAGCACCGTGCCAGGCAGGAACGGCCCCATTGCACCCCAACACCACAGCACTGCCTGAACCACGGGGTGTCCCCCTGGGCTCTGCAGCCCCCCCACCCCCCCCTGGCACCCACATCACCCTCAAATCCCAGCACCTGGTGCTCACATCTCTGGGCATCATCACCCTCCTGTACTCACATCCCCAGTACCCACAGCTGGTGCTCTCCTGGCCCTCCCAGCACCACTTCTGCCTCCCTATCCACTTTGTGGGGCACTGCTTTCTCCCATCCCCACAGTGACCACCTCCCCATCTACACCATCTCCAGTGCTGCCCTCCCCCTGCACCCCACCTCCTGCTGCTCCCATACCTGGCAGTCCCTGTGCCCCACTCCCCTGTGCCCCCACCCCCTATACCTCCATCCCCTTGTACCCCATCCCTTGTACCCAATCCCTTGTACCCTAAACACCCCATCTCCATCTCTGATATCCCCTGTGCCCCTGTACCCAAATCCCCAGCACCCCCTTTTCCCTTTACCCCATCCCTTTGTACCCCCATCCCTTTGTACCCCCATCCCTTGTACCCCATCCCCCCGTCCCCCATCCCTTTGTACCTCCATTCCCTCTCCTTGTTCCCCCACCCATCTCTAACTCCATCCCATTACCCCCATCCCTTTGTACACCCATCCCCCTTTACCTCCATCCCTTTATACCTCCCATCCCCTTTTGCCCCCATCCCTCGTACCCCCCTATATCCCCTTATACCCCATCCCCCTCTACCCCCACCCCCCTGTATCCAAACCCCTACTACCCCCACCCCCCTCTACCCCCATCCTTTACACCCCATCCCTTTTACCCCCATATCCCCTTCTCCCCCATCCCCTTATACTCCCACCCCCCTCGTACCACAATCCCTTCTACCTTCACCCACTCTCCCCCCCCATCCCTCCCCTTTTACCCCACCCCTCCATAACTCCTTACCCCGATCCCCCCCTTACCCCACTCCTTTTACACACCCATCCCTTTGTACCGCCGTCCCCCCCGTTCTCCCTCCTCCTACATCCCACCCCCTCTCACCCCATCCCCATTCCTCACCCCATTCCCCTCCTCCGGACCCCCCCGGACCCCTCACCGTGTACAGCAGCGCAATAGATCCCCACTGCGTTCCTCTCCCCGGCTCTCGTTCCCTCCTCCCATCCCCTTTGCACGCACTGTTCGCTGGGAGCTGTAGTCCGACGATGGGAAATGATCCTATAGGGGCTGTGGGGTTCTCAGCATCGGGGTTCGGGATCCCATTTAGGGCATCCCAAAGCACTTAGTGGGGCTGGTGGTCCTGGGGGGGGGGGGGGTCGCAGCATCACCTCCATCACACAGAGGGGAGGTCAGGGTTGGGCTGAGAGTCACTGTCTGGATGTAAGAGCCCCCCCCCAAAAATAGGGGATGCATTCAGGGTCCCCCCCCCCATCCCAGAGCCTTAATTTCCCCCTTACGATGCACACAATGGGGGAGGGTGAAGATCTATAGGGACACCCCCAGTCTAACAGCAGGTTTGGGGGTTCATAAGGTTTGAGGGGGGGGGGGGGGTCAGTAATGCCTGGCTGTGCAGAACATCATGTCAGCCCCCAAACCTGTGATGGGGAAGGGGACAAAGCAGCACGTTTTGCATAGAGCTGCATAGAGAGAGGCAAGCTGTGAGCAAAGCCAGATGCAAAGAGCATCAAAATCAGTGCAGATGTTCAGGGTTTGTGTATGTGGAGCTACCGGGGCCGGTTGGCATTGCAAGGCTTCAAATCCAGCTGGGGTTATTTATAGGCAGGGCTGCACAGTGCTCATCCAGCTCCAACCCCCTGCGACGTGCAGGGTCACCAACCAGCAGCACAGGCTGCCCCATTGCAGCACTTGGCCTCATTGAACCTCATTAGCTCCTCATGGCTCATGACTATGGGGGGGGGGGGGATGTAGGGGGGTAACATGGGGGTATATGGGGTGTATATGGGGGTTAATGGGGGTATATGGGGGCAGTGGGGAGACATGGGGGTCAATGGGGGGTAGTGGGGGCTATGGGGGTTAATGGGGGGCTATGGGGGGTATATGGAGGTCTATGAGGGGCAATGGGGGGCTATGGGGGTTAATGGGGGGCTATGGGGGTATATGGAGGTCTGTGGGGGGCAATGGGGGTAAATGAGGGGTAAATGGGGGACTAGGGGGGGGTATATGGAGGTCTATGGGGGGCAATGGGGGTATATGGGGGGTAAATGGGGGACTATGGGGGGTATATGGAGGTGTATGGGGGGTAAATGAGGGCTATGGGGGACTATGGGGGGTATATGGAGGTCTATGGGGGGTAATGGGGGTCTATGGGGGCTAAATGGGGGTATATGGGGGTCTATGGGGGACTATGGGGGGTCTATGGAGGGCAATGGGGGCTATGGGGGTTAATGGGGGATTATGGGGGGTATATGGAGATATATGGGGGCAATGGGGGTAAATAGAGGGTAAATGGGGGGCTATGGGGGGTATATGGGGGTCTATGGGGGGCAATGGGGATAAATGGGGGGTAAATAGGGGGCTATGGGGGGTATATGGAGGTCTATGGGGGGCAATGGGGGTAAATGGGGGGTAAATGGGGAGCTATGGGGGGGTATATGGAGGTCTATGGGGGGCAATGGGGGTAAATGGGGGGTAAATGGGGGACTATGGGGGGTATATGGAGGTGTATGGGGGGTAAATGGGGGTAAATGAGGGCTATGGGGGACTATGGGGGGTATATGGAGGTCTATGGGGGGCAATGGGGGTCTATGGGGGCTAAATGGGGGTATATGGAGGTCTATGGGGGGTAATGGGGGGTAATGGGGGTCTATGGGGGCTAAATGGGGGTATATGGGGGTCTATGGGGGACTATGGGGGTCTATGGGGGGCAATGGGGGTCTATGGAGGGCAACGGGGGTTTATGGGGGGTATGGGGGGGGAAATGGAGGTATATGGGGGGCAATAGGGGCTAATGGAGGGTAAATGGAGGGCTATGGGGGTATATAGAGGTCTATGGGGGGCTATGGGGGTAAATGGGGGGTAAATGGGGGACTATGGGGGGTATATGGAGGTGTATGGGGGGTAAATGGGGGTAAATGAGGGCTATGGGGGACTATGGGGGGTATATGGAGGTCTATGGGGGGTAATGGGGGTCTATGGGGGCTAAATGGGGGTATATGGGGGTCTATGGGGGACTATGGGGGGTCTATGGGGGGCACTGGGGGTCTATGGAGGGCAATGGGGGTATATGGGGGGTATGGGGGGGGGAAATGAAGGTATATGGGGGGCAATAGGGGTTAATGGGGGGGTAAATGGGGGGCTATGGGGGTATATGGAGGTCTATGGGGGGCAATGGGGGTATATGGGGGTATATGGAGGTAAATGGGGGGTAAATGGGGGGCTATGGGGGGTTTATGGGGCTCTATGGGGGGCAATGTGGGAAAATGAGGGCTATGGGAGACTATGGGGGGTATATGGAGGTCTATGGGGGGCAATGGGGGTCTATGGGGGTCAATGGGGGGTAAATGGGGGACTGTGGGGGGTATATGGGGGTCTATGGGGGCCAATGGGGGCTATGGGGGTATATGGGGGGCAATGGGGGTAAATGAGGGCTTTGGGGGACTATGGAGGGTATATGGAGGTCTATGGGGGGTATATGGAGGTCTATGGGGGGCAATGGGGGTAAATGGGGGGTAAATGGGGGACTATGGGTGTATATGGGGGTATATGGAGGTCTATGGGGGGCAATTGGGGGTTAATGGGGGACTATGGGGGGTATATGGAGGTCTATGAGGGGGCAATAGGAGTTAATGGGGGTTATGGGGGGTCTATGGGGGTAAATGGGGGACTATGGGGGGCAATGGGGGCAATAGGGGTCTATGGGGGGCAATGGGGGTAAATGGGGGGCTATGGGGGGTACATGGAGGTCTATGGGGGGCAATGGGGGTCTGTGGGGGGCAATGGGGGGCAATAGTGGTTAATGGGGGCATCCCGCCCGGCACTGCTCCCCTCGCTGCCGTCCGGTCCGTCCCGCTCCTCCATGATGTCGATGCTCCCATTGGCCGCACGGGGGGGCCCCGATCCCGGCCTTCCCTTCTTCCTCCCCCCCCCCCCCCTCGAGATCCGCGGCCTACCACGGACCGCCCCCTTTGCGAACTACAACCCCCATCATCCCTCGCGGCGCCTCAACTCCCATCACCCCCCGCTCCTACCCATCCCATCACCCCCCGCGGCGGTCGGGGCCCTGTTTGCCTCAAGCCGGGACTACATTACCCAGAGCTCTTCGCGGCGCTGGGCCGCCTCATTGCGATGGGGGGCGGCGCGCGGGGCGTGTCGGGAGAGATAGTCCGCTCGGCGGCTCTAACGGTCCCGCTGCGGTGCCCCCCCCCAACTCCCCGCCTGCCGCCGCCCCCTCCCCCACTGACTGTCGGCTGAGCTCCGGCGGAAGGACGGACGGCAGCTCCGGTGGGGGGAGAACCGGGACGGCGGCAACGACGGCAACAACGGAGACTGAGGAGCCGCAGGTGGGGGGGGGGGCGGAACGAGAGTGGGGGGGGGGGGTGTCAAAAGGGACGGGGGGGGGCTCTGAGGGGTGTCAGAATGGGGACGGGTTGGGGACAGCGGGGCTGCAGTGTGTGTGTGTATGGGGGGGATGCGATGGGAGCGGGGGGATGCTGAAGGATACGGAGCAACAGCAGCCGCCGTAAGGATTCGGGGATGGGAAATAGGGGGGGGGGTTGTTTTCAAGGCCCCGAAGGAGAAACGCGTTCATCTGCCCCTCCAGGTTTAGGACGTTGTGTTGCGTTGTGTGTTGTGTTGTGTGTTGTGTTGTGTGTTGTGTTGTGTGTTGTGTTGTGTGTTGTGTGTTGTGATGTGTTGTGTGCTATGTTGTGTTTGGTTGTGTTGTGTTGTGTGTTGTGTTGTGTGTTGTGTTGTGTGTTGCGTTGTGTTGTGTTGTGTGTTGTGTTGTGTGTTGTGTTGTGTGTTGTGTTGTGTGTTGCGTTGTGTTGTGTTGTGTGTTGTGTTGTGTGTTGTGTTGTGTGTTGCGTTGTGTTGTGTTGTGTGTTGCGTTGTGTGTTGCGTTGTGTTGTGTTGTGTGTTGTGTTGTGTGTTGTGTGTTGTGTTGTGTGTTGTGTTGTGTGTTGCGTTGTGTTGTGTTGTGTGTTGTGTTGTGTGTTGTGTTGTGTGTTGTGTGTTGCGTTGTGTGTTGCGTTGTGTTGTGTGTTGTGTGTTGTGTTGTGTTGTGTGTTGTGTTGTGTTGTGTGTTGTGTGTTGTGTTGTGTTGTGTGTTGTGTTGTGTTGTGCGTTGTGTGTTGTGTTGTGTGTTGTGTGTTGTGTGTGTTGTGTTGTGTGTTGCGTTGTGTTGTGTGTTGTGTGTTGTGTTGTGTTGTGTGTTGTGTGTGTTGTGTGTTGTGTTGTGTGTTGTGTTGTGTGTTGTGTGTTGTGTTGTGTGTGGTGTGTGTTGTGTGTGGTGTTGTGTGTTGTGTGTTGTGATGTGCTGTGTGCTATGTTGTGTTTGGTTGTGTTGTGTTGTGTTGCGTTATGTTGTGTGTTGTGTGTTGTGTTGTGTTGTGTGTTGTGTTGTGTGTTGTGTGTTGTGTTGTGTTGTGTTGTGTGTTGTGTGTTGTGTTGTGTGTTGTGTTGTGTGGTGTGTTGTGTTGTGTGTTGTGTTGTGTGTTGTTGTGTGTTGTGTGTTGTGTTGTGTGTTGTGTGTTGTGTTGTGTTGTGTGTTGTGTGTGGTGTGTGGTGTGTGTTGTGTTGTGTGTAGTGTGTTGTGTGTTGTGTTGTGTGTTGTGTTGTGTGTTGTGTTGTGTGTTGTGTTGTGTTGTGTGTGTTGTGTTGTGTGTTGTGTTGCGTGTTCTGTGTTGTGTTGTGTGGTGTGTTGTGTGTTGTGTTGTGTGTTGTGTGTTGTGTTGTGTGTTGTGTGTTGTGTTGTGTGTTGGGTGTTGTGTTGTGTTGTGTGTTGTGTGTTGTGTTGTGTGTTGTGTGTTGTGTGTTGTGTGTTGTGTGTTGTGATGTGCTGTGTGCTATGTTGTGTTTGGTTGTGTTGTGTTGTGTTGCATTATGTTGTGTGTTGTGTTGTGTGTTGTGTTGTGTTGTGTTGCGTTGTGTTGCGTTGTGTTGTGTGTTGTGTTGTGTGTTGTGTGTTGTGTTGTGTGTTGTGTTGTGTGTTGTGTGTTGTGTTGTGTGTTGTGTTGTGTGTTGTGTGTTGTGTTGTGTGTTGTGTTGTGTGGTGTGTTGTGTTGTGTGTTGTGTGTTGTGTGTGGTGTTGTGTGTTGTGTTGTGTATTGTGTGTTGTGTTGTGTGTTGTGTTGTGTGTTGTATTTGGTTGTGTGTTGTGTTGTGTGTTGTGTGTTGTGTTGTGTGTTTGTGTTGTGTGTTGTGTGTTGTGTTGTGTTTTGTGTTGTGTGTTGTGTTGTGTGGTGTGTGTTGTGTGTTGTGTTGTGTGTTGTGTGTTGTGTTGTGTGTTGTGTTGTGTGTTGTGTTGTGTGTTGTGTGTTGTGTTGTGTGTTGTGTTGTGTGTTGTGTGTTGTGTTGTGTGTTGTGTGTTGTGTTGTGTGTTGTGTTGTGTGTTGTGTTGTGTGTTGTGTGTTGTGTTCTGTGTTGTGTGTTGTGTTGTGTTGTGTGTTGTATTGTGTGTTGTGTTGTGTGTTGTGTTGTGTGTTGTGTTGTGTGTTGTGTTGTGTGTTGTGTGTTGTGGTGTGTGTTGTGGTGTGTGTTGTGGTGTGTGTTGTGGTGTGTTGTGTGTTGTGTGTTGTGTTGCATTGTGTGTTGTGTTGTGTGTGTTGTGTGTGTTGTGTGTTGTGTTGTGTGTTGTGGTGTGTTGTGTGTTGTGTTGTGTGTTGTGTTGTGTGCTGTGTTGTGTGCTGTGTTGTGTTGTGTGTTGCGTTGTGTTGTGTTGCGTTGTGTTGTGTTGCGTTGTGTTGTGTTGCGTTGTGTTGTGTTGCGTTGTGTTGTGTGTTGTGTTGTGTTGTGTGTTGTGTGTTGTGTTGTGTTGTGTTGTGTTGTGTGTTATGTGCTGTGCCAGGCTGGCACCAGTCGGGTCGGGGGTGGGAGCCCCTCGTTGTGTTCTGAGCCCTTCAGCCCCGCAGGGAACTCGTAACAGGAGCTTCCAAGCCAAGTTTCACCTTTTCTTCTTGTCTCGGAATGGAAATGGAGCCCTTCGGTCCGTGACATGGGTCGTTTCCCTTCCCTGTGTGCAGCTCTGTGTGTGTGGAGCTGGAAGGAAAAGGGTTTGCATTGGAGAGAGAAGGGGAAGGCTGCGAAACCCTCCTGGAAGGTGACTGGAAATGGCCCTGATGGGGTCAGGGATGGCCCTGATGGGGTCAGGGATGGCCCTGCAGAGCCTCCATGCTGTGAGATACGGGCTGTGTTTGATCCCGATGAAGTTCTGATGGGGTTTAGGATCGTTGCTTTTAATGCTTGGCGATGGGCACTGCGGTGTCGGGGCAGCTCTGGGTTGGTTGGTTGTGCCATAGAGGTGCTCAGCATCGGCCCCACATGCAGCACAGGGCACTGAATGTAATATATATATATATAATATACTGGAAAGGTTTTGTGCCGAGCTGGGTTTTATTCCATTTTAGATACAGTCTCGTCTCTTTTTTACCTCCTCTCCTGGACAAAGATGTGTGGTACGAAGCAGGAAGGAACCCCAGGTGGTCCTGGTGGTGTTTGAATCTAAATGTGCTTTAGGATGCAGGTGTGCGTCTTTATATTAGATGCTAAATAGGGATGGAGGAATCTCAGGCTGGTTATTTGGGGTGGAGAGGGGTGAATGTGAACGATGACTTAAGCGTCTATGAGCTACAGAGGGGTTTCTTTTTTACCCTTTATCTTTGCACTTGACCTGCAAAGGTAAACAGGAACGGAGGGAAGGAAGGTAATGATGCTCTTGGTGCTTCCAGGACGTATCTCAGGCAGGTAGAAGCACTTCATGTTTGGTTCAGGGTGGTGTCTGCTCACGGTGAGACTTTGGGGGCAGTAGTTGTGGGTTGGCATCAATGTTTGGCTTTGCAGGTGGAGCTCAGGGCCGGAGCTCACCTGGCGCTGGGCTGGGAATTGGTTTTATGTACAACTGAAGTTCTGAACAGAGGCAGAGGACGGGCTGAGACCTTTGTGCCCCCGGAGCAGAGAAACCTTCGCTGTTCCCACCTGTAAAGCTCTGCTCGTTTCCAGTATCGACCCACCGGGACCAGGAGCTGATGAGGTTGTCAGAAAGGAAACACAGTTTTTATCTCTTCCTTTCTGAGCTCCCTCTTCCCTTCAGTCTGGATTATGGTCCTCATTTGTCTTCTAGTCATGCTTTTCGAGCTTGATTGTATCCGCAGAGGCTCTTGATTTCCGCAGTGCAAGAGCTCTGTGTACTTTGTGTTTCCTCCGTCACCCCCCTTAAGCTCCCTTTGCAGAGCTGAGGCTCTCGGCAGCGCCGTGGCTCTCCTTGGGTGGACGGGAAGGGCAGAGAGGTTTGAGAGGCATCTTCATGTCAGCCCACGTGCTGGGAGAGAAGGGACTCCAGCGCTGCGTTTGGGGCCGAGATGTGCACAAGAAATAAGGTAATTGTTGTGGATTTTAATTGTTGGAGGGTGAGATGGTGCATCCGACAGCTGGCTGTGATGGACAGGCTCTGGCAACCTTCAGTGTGTTCATGGAATGATAGAAGGTCCTGGGTTGTAAAGGACCGTAATGATCATGTAGTTCCAACCCCCTGCTATGTGCAGGGTCACCAACCAGCAGCCCAGGCTGCCCAGAGCCACATCCAGCCTGGCCTTGAATGCCTGCAGGGATGGGGCATCCACAGCCTCCTTGGGCAACCTGTTCAGTGCGTCACCACCCTCAGGGTGAAAAACTCCCTCCTGATATCCAACCTAAACCTGCCCTGTCTCACTTTAAAACCTCTCGAAGTTGGGTGCTCTGAGCACGACCCACACCTCCTTCTTTGTCCTGGGCTCCAAACAGGAACATGAATGCACGAATCTGAGTCATTTCCAGATGGGTTCCTCCTTGTGTTTCTTCTCTTTCCTGTTGGAACCCTGCGGGGAAGCCACGATGATGATGATGAAGGTATTTGTGGCGCAATGCTTTGCTTTCAAAGAATGCACTGGTCAAGTCAGTGGTCAGAAAGGGCCCTGTTCCCTGGTGAGGTGCTGGTTTACATTTGCCTCTTCTTTCTCCTTCCCCTTTTCCCTCTCCTTGAGGGAAGCGGTCTCCTAAAAAGCTGGCGGATGGGAAAACGGAAAGTAAAGAGCAAGAGGGTTTATCGTAGCTTTTGCGTGATGAGTTTCTCACCAGAACAAAAGGATGTTGGAGTGTGTTTGTTGACTGAACGTTTCTGGGTCGTGTGCCTTAGCAAGGCTTGGAGATTGGGGAGGATTACTGACAGCAGGCCTGGGATATTTCATGAGAGATAATGTACCAAAGTGGCAGGGAAAGAAGAGATGCCATCGTGCCCGCTGGGCACATCAAATCCTTTGATCAAATGGATGCAGACTGCAGCAGGAGACAAACCAGACCGTCCTATCTTGGATTTCTCAGTATTTTTTTTGTTTCTTCTTTTGTTTCTGTTGAACTTAATCAGAAAGTTCTGGCTTCTTTTAGGGTATCAAACTCTTCTGTTTATGCATCAGGAGTTAAAGCACGATATTTAGGCTTTGACTTCCTTTGGCATCAGGCGCCCAACTCCCCAGATGTGCTTGAAATATGGGCTGCATCATTCTTACGTTGGAACCGCATCATAAGCCTTTCCCCATTTCCTTTTGGTTCTTTACGTGTGGTTGTGGAGGAGATGCAAGCTTACCTGTCCATTAAAGACAAAAGTTGTCCATGCTCTTCCCAGCAGCTTTCAGAGTGCTTTCCAGCAGGAAAGTTGGCTCCTGTTCTCCAGCTCATCCAATGCAGTGTGAAACCTTGGACTTAATTACAGTCGTGTCTGTGCATATGGATATTGGAAGCACTCTCTGGAAGGTGATGATGTTAAACGCTCATAGCTGGGTACGTGGCCCATTGTGTTGCTGGACAAGCTCAGTGCTGCCTGAGGAAGGACTCAAAGACATTGGAGCATGTCCTACCCTTGGGGTGGATGGACAAGGCTGCTCACTGCCATTGCAGGCAAGTCTTCATTGAATGATAGAACGGCCTGGGTTGAAAAGGACCCCAATGCTCATCCAGTTCCAACCCGCTGCTATGTGCAGGGTCACCAACCAGCAGCCCAGGCTGCCCAGAGCCACATCCAGCCTGGCCTTGAATGCCTGCAGGGATGGGGCATCCACAGCCTCCTTGGGCAGCCTTTACAACCAAGAAGACCAATGTCTGTATGGACAGCAAGGCTCTGAGGGCTCATCCCCCATTGAAAAGTATTCTGCGTTAAGCCCTTTAGAAGTTAAAGTGCAATTACTCTGAAATAGATCTCCACTTGAACATTTATTCCGCAGTAGTTTATTCTGGAAGTTATTTTCTTTACGTTCCTGTGTAGGCATGTCAGAACTTAATGAGACGGTAAATGGCTTTTGCAAGAACTGCGGCGTATTCCACACGTTTTTCAGGTTCCGTGACGCACAGCACAGGCACTGAATATGATTTCTACCTGGGATGGAGAACGTTTGGAGGAGGGAAGAATCATAGAATCATAGAATGGCCTGGGTTGCAAAGGCCCACAGTGCTCATCCAGCTCCAACCCCCTGCTATGTGCAGGGTCACCAACCAGCAGCCCAGGCTGCCCAGAGCCACATCCAGCCTGGCCTTGAATGCCTGCAGGGATGGGGCAGAGCAGGAATTCATTTCAAACCTTAGATCCATTTGGTTGATGGGGTTGGTTTCCTCTGTGGTAGCAGAGTTATGCTGTGGGCTCTAGAGATGAATGTGGCGTCGTATCACTTCTCATCTGAGTTTCAGCTTTTTGTTCTGAATTCCTTTGTGTTGCCTTTATCAACCCGGTGCTGAACCTCAGATCTAAGGAAGAAATGGTCTTTTTTTTTGACAAGAGCTTTTTTCTATGACTCTATTGACTGTCATTCATTCTGTTCATGTCCTTTTAAAGTCGAGATCGGGTCTGCTTCACTTCTCCCTTGCTTCGTCCACAGCTGACACCTGCTCAGTTCTCATTACCCAGCTCATCCTTTCACCCTATTCTGGTGTTAGAAATACTCATCTTCTCTGTGTTCTTCCACGTTCCAGAAGAGATTGAAGAGGGACCCCCAGGCTCTCAGAAGTCAGAGGACTCTTTGAGGTCTCCCAATGCCTCTGAGGCCCCATTCATTGCAATGTGGAGCTGATGGACACTTAAGAGACCCTTCAGCCCATTCCCCTCCTTGAGTCAAGGCGATGCGTTTCCAGAGCATCCCAGACACACGTTCTTCTAATTCTCCTCTTAAACATACCAGTTTAGAAGGCGCCTCCGTAGGTAGATGGCAGTTGTTGCTTGGCTGCCAATTTAGCTGAAGGCCCATCCCTATTGACTTCCATTGGGCTCTTCTGGTTCGACTCTATTTGATCTCAGTGTTCCCATGCCGTTAGGTTTCTTGCCTTATCCTGTGGTCGCTTTCATGAGGATCCCTTAATCATTTCTCAAGCATCTTTCCATTGATTGCGATGGGGCTCAATCTCTAATTCACTGGAGGAGCTTTTCAGAGCTGCTCTCTGCAGCCGTTTCCTCTTTGATCCCAAAAGCACTTGGAGAATTTAAGTGGATCATCTGTATGCAAATTCCTTCATTTTTTATTCCCTCCTCTAAGTTATATTAGTAGAAAATCAGCATCTTCCGAGCGACGCCTGTTTTCATCACGTTGATGTTTCATTAAGATGGGAACTGAAAAGCACAAACGTCATCCCGCTTAAAATCAATGATTGAAATCAGGACGTTCTGATGCCGTGATTGAACTGCCTGGATGGATTGAGATGCAAACCTGCTCTTCTGGACTACAAGGACCTGTGCTCCAGTGCTTAACCACGGCTTTATTGGCTGTAATGAGGCTGATGTTGGTGCTTCTGGAAACGAACCACATGGCATTACTTGTACACAAGGCTTCGTACCCCTCCAATCTCCTCCATAGCCCCACCAGCTCCCTTTCAGCCCCACTTGTGCCTGTGCAGTCACGTACCAGAGCCTGTTGGCCATCTTCTCCCACCATAACACGCTGAGTTCCTGCTGGGAGCCCCAGCACTCATTGTGTCTGTGTTGCTGAGACGTGGGGCAGAGCTGAGCCTTTCTTCCCACTGTGGGGCTGTACCTGAGCACTGTAGGACTCTTTAGCTTTGGAAGCAGACTCCCACCCTCATCTCACCAGGTTTGTTTTGTCCTTTGACTCGCAGGAATTTCATTTCTCCCTGCTTGTTGTTCAGACTCACATCTATATATGGCAACAGAAAACTCATTTTCTTCGCAGACCCTCTTGCTCTGCCTCTGAACCTCATTTCTCCTTCTGTGTCCTTCTCTCCTGTTTCGCTTATTCCTTTCCTGGATGCATCAGCACTTTCCTCTGGGAAGGTGTCTTTTGAGTCGGGAAGATGCTGGCTCTGCACTTAATGATCTCCGTGTTCCCTGCAGAATACTTCCATCACTCAAACCCAGAGATTCTCAGCAGCAGCAGGAGCTGCTGTCGTGCATGAGAACAAGTTACCAGCGACTCGCAGACTCCTGCTTGCTCAGGAGGCAGCTCCTACCAGATCCTGCTTAGGTTTCTCTTGGCACGCTTCAGCCGTAGCATGGGGAAGAAGAAAGGCTGGCATGGTACCCTGCATAGACTGCCAAACCCTGACTTAGACTTTCCTTTTCAGTTCTTTTTCCAGGATCCCTGCAGTATTTCTTCGTCTGCTCCGTTCCAGCTGATGGAAAGAGCTGCCTTGTCCCCGTGTGTCCACTGGCTTCTTTTGACCAGCACGATTAACCGCTATTTGCTGTCCTCTGTCGAAAGAGGAGGTCGATGACAGTCAGGTATCTCTTGGAGCTGACCCTGCTGTTTTCACAGGGTCTGTTTGCAGAGCCCGTTTGCACTGAGCACAGCCCAAATCAAACAGCAGGAGACGATTTTGCTCGGTATTCAAGGTCATTTTTTCCTGCCAGCACCAAACATGTGCACACATGTACACATAGAATGATAGAATGGCCTGGGTAGCAAAGGCCCACAGTGCTCATCCAGCTCCAACCCCCTGCTGTGTGCAGGGTCACCAACCAGCAGCCCAGGCTGCCCAGAGCCACATCCAGCCTGGCCTTGAATGCCTGCAGGGATGGGGCATCCACAGCCTCCTTGGGCAACCTGTTCCAGTGCGTCACCACCCTCGGGGTGAAAAACTCCCTCTTTGTGGTTTTACATCATGGGGAGAAGATCTCACAGCTGGAGAATCCAAACCACAGAGTCACGGAACAACAGAATAGTACAGATTCATATTATCACAGAATAGGGTTGGAAGGGACCTCGAAGATCATGAAGTTCCAACCCCCCCCCCAGCCACATGCAGGGCCACCAGCCTTCATATCTAATACTAGACCAGGCTGCCCCCATCCAACCTCCACATTGGAAGGGATCACCGAGCCCCAGCCCCACACAGCACCCAAACCCAGCCCTATATCAGGCCCTCCTGCCTGATGTCAGCGCTGCAAAGGCTGTTGTGGTGTCTCACTCCTTTCGGTTCGCAGTTCAGGCTGATGCCTTTGATCTGTGAAGCTCTTGATTTGGATCTTATCTTTTTGCAGCCCTCTTTGCCCGGATTGTGCTGGCAGCCAGGATTTAGCAAGGGCTTATTTCACCAGCAATCTTGTTTTTCAATCTGAAAGACTTGAGCAGTTTCCCCCTGGGGTGGAGGTGGCAGTGATGCTGGAATACATTTCTCTGTGATAGCGGGACTTTCTGGCTATCAAGATAAGCTGCAGGGTTTACAGATCACTGGAGGCAGCGGGAGGAAGCAGTTTGTCTGTAGTGCTTTTAGGTTTTATCTGACCTTCCTATGATTCTGCCTCTTTATTACTCTTCCGTATTTCTTGCTTTGTACGTGAGTTTCTATTAACCAAAACATTGACATCCATGGGAGGAGAAATGGTTTGAAAGTGAGACGGGGGAGGTTTACGTTGGATCTTAGGAGGGAGTTTTTCATGCAGAGGGTGGTGACGCACTGGAACAGGTTGCCCAAGGAGGCTGTGGATGCCCCATCCCTGCAGGCATTCAAGGCCAGGCTGGATGTGGCTCTGGGCAGCCTGGGCTGCTGGTTGGTGACCCTGCACACAGCAGGGGGTTGGAGCTGGATGAGCACTGTGGGCCTTTGCAACCCAGGCCCTTCTATCATTCTATGACACGATGGCTCTTTGGTGCCAGAGTCTGTGCCCTGCTGTCCCTGTGGGCTCTGAGCGCCCAATGGAGCTGTGACAGTCCTTGTTCATCACAGGGAATGGCCCCAGGAAGCCTTTCAGCATCCCTTTCCAATCAATAGTTCAATGGTTCTCACAGTAGGAACAATTGCAGGGACAGCGTCGGGTCTCTTCTGTGATCCTGTGTTCTTCCTTACAGGACAACTCCACATCCTCCCCCTTCCCCTATAGGAAGTCAGACACCAGGAGCAGAAGGACCTTTGCATTTAGTAAAGGAGAAGTAGAGAAGGGCTTGGATATTAAATAGACTTAAAATGTGTTCTTAAAACGAAACCCTGCAGTGCGTGGGGCCAGTGGCTGCTGGTTGTGTCTCAACCTGATCTATCAATCCCAATTCACGTTGGGGTGACCGTCCTGAAGGTCACAACTGCATTTCTTTTGGCTTTATGAGTAAGGAGACGGAAACAAGTCGGCTTTTGGCTCCTGTGATTTTTTCCTGCAGGAAGGTTGGGTGTGATTTCCATTGGAACATCTTGAAATAGCTCCTGGCTGAGTTGGAGACGAGCAGAAGCAGCATAAAAATAAGCCGAGGATCCAAGAAAACACAGCAAAGGGAAGTTGGTTGGTTTCCAAGGAGCACCGGGCTGCAGTAACAGCACAGAGAGAAGGCAGCCAGCATTGAGTGTGTTCCCTCATCTGCCTGAGGAAAGCAAAGCTCACATCACTGTCCTGCAGGGAAATCAGTGTCTGTGACACGAACAAGTTGTGTTTGGAGGTGATGAGGTTTGCTGATTGAAATAGTCGTCACTATTGGGAATGGCATCGTGGCACTGAGAGCTAAGGGTCGAAGTATCGTATTTAGTGATAAAGGGGGGATATCTCAGACCTGGATGATGCAGTCCTAAATAAATTATAGGGAAGATGAGCTCCGTTTGGATAACAGGAGTGAGCTGTGGATGGGTTTGACCTGTTTGCTGGTCACTGGATGACTCCATGACTGGATGGTCACACTGGGATGAGATGGATGAAAGCAAAATCATTTGGCTCAGGGACCAATTTGTACCAAAACCTTCTAATAGAGAAAATGAGCAGCTAAGGGAAGAGAGCAGAAAGGGGTGGGGAAGAGCCTTGGTCAGGAAAAGAAGTTGGGGTGGGAGGCACGACAGCTCTGTCTTCTGTACCTGTATCTACCCATAGAGATCTGCTATAGGAGACGTTGTGGATGTGGTGGTACTTGGGGTTGTGTTTCCTTAGGGGTGTATTGGGTTGTGTATTAATAAAGTACTTTGCTATTAGCACAGCTACCCATGGAATGGGGATTCACCATCCCTGGGGGTGTTCCAGCACCGTGGGGATGAGGAAGAGGAGATCCACAGAGGACCTGAGGCCCACAGAGGATCCATTTAGTGCTGGTCAGAAACCTATTTGCCCACCAGTATGACATGGTTTGGTGTTCAGAGAGTCCTTGCATCTTCAAAGCACGTCGTCCATTCAAGACATCTCGACAGTGTCTGGGTTGCAGATTTGGCCTCGAGTGTCCACTCCATTCCTCAGTTCCTCTTTTTGTTGTTTGGCTTTGTAATCTCAAGGGCTTTTTCACATCGAGTTTTGATGAAGAGGTGCTGTGGAGAAGCAGGTGTTATAATACAGAGCTGTGTGGGTCCTTAGGGATTTAACAGCAAGTGCAAACCTCCAGTGTTAATGGGTTGGTGTGATACATTGGAAAGGACTCGTGCTCTTAATGTTCTTTGCTGCTTTAACTTGTTGAATGCGGAAGGATGTTGAGATTGGAAACATCCAATGGCCGTAGCAAGGGGTACCAATGGGGGTAGCAATGAGGGTCTGCAAGGACCCTGGCTGGGCTTGTGGGACCAGCATACACAGAGGGCCCACGTGGCAGAGTAGGACGATGAGCTAATCTGTGTTTAATTGTGCAGGTTGGTATCCATTGGTATCCCAAAGCTACGGGTTTTGTAGGTCTGTGGTCTTGCCAAGTTAAGGCTGTTTGTTAACATACTTAATAGCGTATCATCATAGAGTCATAGAATGGCCTGAGTTGCAAAGGCCCACAGTGCTCATCCAGCTCCAACCCCCTGCTATGTGCAGGGTCACCAACCAGCAGCCCAGGCTGCCCAGAGCCACATCCAGCCTGGCCTTGAATGCCTGCAGGGATGGGGCATCCACAGCCTCCTTGGCTTTAATCAGCTAAACCCAGCACAAAACATCCTCAGTCAGACACCAGATGCAGAAAAATGAAGCCATTATAACCAATTCAGATTGCAGCATCGCCAAAACCAAGTGAAGGTTGTTTCTCACTTCCCATTACTGATGTTGTCCGTAGCAGTTGCACTGACTTGATACAGTTTGTGGAGGTCCTGTGCTTTTCATGCACTGCAAAAAGACATGTTTGTTTTATTTAGCAGGAGGAACTCGGGTCCAGAAGTACCGTACGTGATGGCAATGTCATTGGTTGCAGCAGTTCCATTGTGCTGTTCTGCTTGTTGAAGCATGTAAGAGGGTGAGAGAGACCTGGGAGGACGTCCTGACGTTCTCTGCTATGGCCTTCACTGGTTGAGCTCTTTGTACACCCACCAGCACACCATAGGCTCCTCTTACCACCTGTTTATCTGAGCTGGGCTGAGGCTCCTGCCCAGCTGTGGGTTCACCTTCCATCTCCAGCTGAGTTTGGATAGAAAGATGGGGCAGCTTCCCTCCTTCTCATTGCCTTTACTGCCCGTTTCCATGTCTTGTGGGTGGTGGGGCTGCGTGGCACAGACACAGTGGGGATGTGACGTTGTCTCATGTCATGCCATTCACAGTTGCATGCAGCTGCTTCCTCCAAGTGCCAGCTTGGACTTTAACCCTTTATAAAGCTTTATATTGTTGAATATTCCAAAGAGATGCGCCCCCACCCTTGGAAGGAATCTAAGAGAACCCCGCGTTGAGTTAATTGGGTACAAACCTGAGTGTGGTTTGTTGAAATCAAGTGATCTGTTCAATGACTTCAGGCTCCACCTGAGACACACACACCTGTATTTGGCTTCTGAAGGATTTTCCTCATTAATTAGGAGCGCTTTCCTCGTGTTGTTACTTAATTGGATGTCACAGGGAACCTGATGAGACAATGAAGTGGTCTTAATTGCATACGACGGCAATGCACGATGCCTCACGTACCGGGCTGCTCCGTGGCACGACCTGCTGCTTGTTATCATCTACTAATAGCATGTATTCAATGTGGAGGTTGGTGGCCTTGCCTGTGTTGAGGGGGTTGGAGCTTCGTGATCCTTGAGTTCCCTTCCAACCCAAACCATTCTGTGGTTTACTGGCCATGGCGGAGGTTGCTGGATGGTTGCCCTTGGTGCTTGTATGGTCTTTTCCAACCTCAGTGTTCTGTGATATACATAAAGATGCACTTATCCTCTCCACCTCGCAGGGGTTGGTTGGGGATCCCGTATCTCTTCTCCAACCTGAACGATTCTGAAGTTCTGTACTTCTATCTTTTGGGTAGAGCGGGACCAAGAGTGGAAGAAGGAGGAATAGACCCTTCCCCATGTCCTGCCTGTGCTTGATCAGCTTTCCCAAGCAGCAGGTCCTTGTGTTGATGCCATGAATTATGGATGTAGCTCTGTGTGTCTGCTTGGAGTTAACCAGTTCTAGTCAGCACTAGACAGTGGAATACACCCAAGTTGTTCTCTCTTGGAAATGAGCTCTGAGCATCCGTCCTGCATTGACAGCTGCTGTGCTGCTGCCTGCAGAAGTGCAGCTGCATTTCCTTGCATCCCAGCGTGCAGAGGAGCCACGTAGGTGCAGTCCCACCATGGGAGTTATCCCTGAGGAAGCTGAGGGCCCACCTGTTTATTAGCAGGACAGATAGAACGGCCTGGGTTGCAAAGGCCCACAGTGCTCATCCAGCTCCAACCCCCCGCTATGTGCAGAGTGGGTTTATTTCAGCCGTTGCTTCTGCTACAGTTATTTAAGTGAGGACATAGAATTGAGAATTGGAGATCCTCGCGGCCTTCTAATACTCGAAGGGAGCATCTAAACAGCAGGAGGAAGGACTTTATGAGGTTGGGTAATGGTAGGACCTTCCTTTCTCCTTCCCTCCCCTTTCCACTCTCGGACTTGGCAGTCGGTTTTATTTTGCATCCTCGAACACTGACTTCTTTTGCAGGTTCTTATCGCTGGCTGTGAGTGGAGAGCTGAGCAGCAAGGCAGCAATAGGACTGCAGCCCAACTAAAAGCTCTGTGCCTTGTTAGAAGGGGGGTGTTGTTCTCAGCCAGCACCGCCAAGCATGGAAGGCAATGCAGTCAGGTGCTGCTTTCCTTTACTGACACCAGCAGTTCCTAGGAGTATCAGCTCCTCAGCAGCAAGCGATTCCAGCATCTGTTATGAAATGCAGCGTACGGGTCTGTTTGCCATGTGATTCATCTCAGCATCAAAAAGCCGGGCTGTGAATTTGGCTGGGTTTTAATGGCTCGTTTCCTTTGCAGCCCTTCCAGGGCTGTGGTGGGAGCTGCTGACATTCCTCTGCACACAAGCCTGGTTGTTCCAGGAGATGTGTGAATGCAGCTCCAAAGGAAAACAAATGTCCCTTGGAGTTTGGGGGTCTGAGCCTCTCATTGACTCCAGCACGGAGCTGGGTTGGGATTGTAACGCTTTGAGCTCTTATAGTCTGTGCATGAAGCCAGCAGGAGAATTAATAGTAAGGGGGGGGTTGGAGAAAATAAGGTCAGGTAGGAATATTGGATCATCTGGGCTAATTAGGAGTAAATTAGATGGCACAAATACTGAGTAGCACGTGCGCACTTTCAGCCCTTAAGGACTAAACTGTGTCACAGAGGAAGAGGGGAGAAGGTTCCTCCTTTCCCTCCTGGGTGTCATTTGCAGCTTCTAAAACACAGAACAGCCTGGGTTGCAAAGGCCCATAGTGCTCATCCAGCTCCAACCCCCTGCTATGTGCAGGGTCACCAACCAGCAGCCCAGGCTGCCCAGAGCCACATCCAGCCTGGCCTTGAATGCCTCCAAATGGGATGGGGCATCCCATTCCACCCTGAATCCATTTAGATACATCTTGAATTGCAATGTTGGCCTCAATAAGGGAAACTGGAGAAAGGACGTTTCTTATTATATTAGCCAGGAAAAGCGTAGAGTTTTGTTACTCCAAAGGAACTTCCTCAGCATTGAATTGCTCTCCCTCTATTTATCTCCTTTACAGAAGTCCAAGGGGGAAATAGAGAGAGAGAGAAAGAGAGGAAGCTGCTTTGAGCTGCCCATCAGCCAAGAGCTGCAGGAAAGGTGCTGCCCAGTGGGGCCATTGCTTGATAAGTAGGGCTGGGAAGTAGGGTAAGGTCTGGGGTTGGTGAGGGCCACTAAGATGGTCAGAGGGCTGGAGATGCTCTGATGTGAGGAAAGGTTGAGGGAACTGGGCTGGTTTAGCTTGGAGAAGAGAAGGCTGCGGGGAGACCTCATTGTGGGCATCCAGTACTTGAAGGGAGCGAATAAACAGGAGGGGGAACGGCTGTTTGTGAGGGTGGGCAGTGATAGGACAAGGGGGAATGGCTTTAAAGTGAGACAGGGGAGGTTTAGGTTTTATCTGAGGAGGAAGATTTTCACCCAGAGGGTGGTGACGCACTGGAACAGGTTGCCCAAGGAGGCTGTGGATGCCCCATCCCTGCAGGCATTCAAGGCCAGGCTGGATGTGGCTCTGGGCAGCCTGGGCTGCTGGTTGGTGACCCTGCACACAGCAGGGGGTTGGAGCTGGATGAGCACTGTGGGCCTTTGCAACCCAGGCCATTCCATGATGCTACGATTCTCTAAGATCATCAGGTTCAGCCCCAGCCCATCCCTACAAACCACGTCGCACCTACTGACATTTGTTCTGCTTCTCAGCTCCAGAAAACCTCTCAGCCCAATTTAATGTGCAACAAAAGGAAAAAGCACGGTTTGCTTTCAGAGAGTTAGAGAAGTCTAATTAGACTTGTAATTGGAGTGTGTTTTAGACAATTAGTATTTGTAAACCTGTATAATTTAGAGCAAAGTAAAGGGGGGGATGAAGCATCTTACCTATATGGGCACATCATGGTCGCTGGGATGTTTTCACACTGCTTTTGTTAGGATGGGGGAAGCTGTTCAGCCCATAGGTCAGCCCAGGAGCAGGGCCTGCCTTGCAGACACGTGTTCCTCATTTGCTCGGCATTTTGGACGCTGCTCATTACAATAGAACGCAGCTGCTGCTTCTCAGCCTCTTGTTTGGAGCCGGGATTGAACGGTGGGGGGAGAGGCATCAAAACCTCTCGCTGGAATCTCACTGCTCAGATATGTAACGTGGTGTGCAGGGAATGCGTTGCCCTGATCTGAATGAATCCCGCATCATTACGGGCTGCCTTTGGAGCCTTAGCAGAACAGCTTGGAAGCCAAGAGAAGTGATGGGCAGCGCTGGTGATGGGCTGCACCTGGGTTTTACCCCTATTCCCAGCCTGTTGTTTATGGCTCATGGTCTGCACTGAACGTGATCCATGTTCTGCATGCCCAGATGTTGGGGCCGGTGCTGCATTTTGGGGCAGGTTGCAGGGGAGGCTTCCAGCACAGTCACAGGCTTTTAAGAAGCTGAGTTTGAGGTATTCTCCTCTTTTAATCTATTACAAACACAAGTTTGAGGTATTCTCCTCTTTTAATCTATTACAAACACAACAAAAATCAAACAACCCCGACCTAACCTTTTCTATCGCGTATCTCATACAGAGCGATGACAAAGGGCAGTAAATGGAGTAAAACCTGCTCTCCTTGGCAGGATTTCCCTTCTGACTCAATTCAATATGAACAAAGAGGACAAGGGCAAATAACTTCACTTATTCAGGTCATTTTTCATAAGAACCATCAAAGTTTGATAGAATAAGGCCTATTAGATTAACCTGCCCATCTCCCATCTTGCCAGCACCGGGCTGTTCTCTGCAGTGAAATGTTCCATCTTCGGATGGAGGAAAGATAATTTGCCATTGATTATTACTTGAGCGGCAGAGGATGGATGATGGTTCTCTGTCTGGGTGAGCAAATGTTTGTGCCACTTCTTGCAAGGCTCATCTTTAATTCCTGCTGTGGTTTCCAATTGGCTTCCTGCTCATTTTTGGGGGCCTGCTGATCGTATCACGACGCCGTTTCCTCCCCTTTGGCCCACGTTTGCATTCCCACCCTGCCATCCTTCTGCAATAACCCTTAGGCTATCTGTAACAATTTCAGCCCTTTGTGTCGATGCCCTTCGAGTGCTTGCCAGGATTAATGTATGAACAACAACAGATTGTTCTTCCTCTATGACGGGAGATGTTTATAGGGCTCTTCAGATTAAAAGAATATGAAATCCTCTTAAAGATAGCTGCTTTCTTTTTTTCCTTATAAGAGAACTCCCAGTAATGTATAGACGAATCCTTTAACACGGCGACAGAACCCAAGAAGCTGACAATACAAATCAAGCCTCTTAGCAACGGTAAAAGGACGTGAATAATTGGGTAGCAGCCTATAAGCAAAGGGAAACTCTGCAGCCTTCAGTCACAGGCATGTTTGAATCAACATCAGTGTTTTAATTGCTGCGCAGCCAAGAAGCTTCTCCCAGGCTTGCCTGCATGAAGCGGAATGGTTTTGACATCTATTGCTCTAAATTACAGCTGTATGTGCAGCACGGTGTGTCCAAAACAGTACTAAAATGAATACGAGTTTGGAAGGAATTCTAATAGGAGAAGTTCATCGTTGGAAGGGATCCATAAGGATCATTGGGTGAGTCCAACACAAGACCCAAAAATAAGTCCGTAGGTCGATCTGTGATGAGAGTGGACTGAATATAGAACTGGTTACTTCTTTGATTGATGATCACAGGGTGGAGGTGATGAGGGAATGGCAATCTCTTCTCATCAGCAATATCTGCATTCTGACTGTTCAGTGAATTGGGATGCGGCTCGTGGCACTATGAAATAGGGGATCTCTATGGTGTGATGTGGTCACACTGAGTTTGGTGCTATGGGGTATGGTTGTGTGCCACCAGGTCTGGGGAGCACGTGTGGCTGTTCCGGATCCATTCAGCATCTCAACAATGAGTGGGTGAGGGCTGAGTATTGGAGAGAGGGCAAAGGGAAAGGAAAGGGCCCATCCATTTTCTGGGCAGCCTGGTTTGCTGGTTGGTGACCCTGCACATAGCAGGGGGTTGGAACTGGATGAGCGTTGTGGACCTTTGCAACCCAGGCCATTCTATCATTCTATGATCCTTCTCTGGGAGGGCAGTGGTGGCCTCTGTTTGGATCTTATCCATCCAGCATCCCTTAAGCACGTCGAATTTGGGTCTCTGCTGTGTTTTCTTGTATTGCTGTTGACTCTTGTGTAACATCAGGAAATCAGGCAAGTCTATAATTTATGAACAGGAGACGTATCGAATGTGACAGGGAGAACCACTGGAAATTAGGATGCACAGAACGAGTGTTTGTGAAAGGAACAGGGGATACGTGGATATTAGGTGGAGGTCTTAATGGAACCGAGGTGTTCGGTGGGCTGGGTTGGGGGTCTTGGAGGTCTTTCCCAACCTTAATGATTCCGTGGATGTGGTCTAAAAATGGTACATTGTGACCTTGTAGGTAATAGCATTCCCTTTTTGGGACGGTGGTTGAATTGTGGGGTGGAATAAGGCTGGGACGTCTCTTGTCCGTTCCCTATGAAGTACACGCATGTGAGGCTTACCCTGCACAGACTTGCAATCAATTAATTCTGTTTGCAGAAACACTCTAATTACGCACTTCTCCCGCTGGTTTGGCACAAGAAGACAAGCAAAATCTCCAACGGAATGCTTTCCCCGTGAAAAATCCGCGTTATTGTTTCTTTTCCTTTAGCTTGAACGTATTAATCTGATTGGCAAACCCTACTAAAAACCGAACGGCGTGCGGTGATTTACCTGCATAGCGCTTGTGCTTTGTGCACGCACAGGAGAGCAGCAGGGTTGTCCTTTGGGAGGCCGGAGGGCTGCAGTGACCTGGAAGGCACTCAGCTGGTGCAGCTCCTGCGCTGTGAGCGCTGCCTTTCTTCCCATTTTCAGCTCCATTTCTGCTCTCGGTGGCAGCTGCTTTAATAGTTCTGCCAAAGAGAGTTGCAGGGAGGAAAGGAAAGAAGCACAGAGGAAGGGATTTTTAGACATCGGAGTGTAAAGGTAGATGTTGCTGGTGATGGCTGGTTCCGTTTTTATCCCAGGTCTGTAAAGAAATGAAGCAGTGATGTCATAGTTCTGTATAGGAGAGAGGGGCAAAGCCAGGGCTGAGAATTGAGAGCTGGTTGTATTGGAGTTGGTGATGTGACTGTAGGGGTAAGGAGTAGAAATGGTGGGGATCGGGTGATCAATAGTGCCCCTGTCCTGAGGGGGTCACTTGGGGGAAGCAGCCACCATACAGAGCCCAGCTCTGTTCCTGCATGACCATTAATGGAACCGTTGCTGCTTAGGATTAACCCCATTGCCTGCATTAGTTGATGGGTTCAAGGTAAGCAGGAGTCACCAGGGAGATGGGACAGTGCTGCTAACATGGGGAAACCATGGAGAGAAGAAGAGGTGGGATGGTCCAACATGGATCTCCTGCTTGAGTCCACATGGTTGCCACCCAGGTCCTTGCTGCTTCGGACCTCATCTCTTATATAGGATGAGAGGCAGTGGCCTTAAGTTGCACCAAGGGAGGGGCAAGTTGGATATTAGGGAACTTTTCTTCTTGGAAAGAGTAGTGATGCATTGGTACGGGCTGCCCAGGGAGGTGGGGGAGGGTGTTTGTTCTTCTCTTAGGTCTTAGCACATGCATAGTCACTTTTTAAGGGATTCTTAAGGCTTTCATAAACAGCTGCAACAGCACAGAATTGCTGAAGATGCCCTTTCAGAGCCTGCTGGGAGCCCTCGGCACAGAGGAGGGAACTGCTGACCTGGAAAAAGAAATGGAAGGGAGCAAGATGAGTGTGCTCTGCAGGGAACGGCAGCGTGGGATTTGTTCTGGTTCTGAAAGGCTTCACACTCAACAGCATCACAGAATGGTTGGGTTGGAAGGGACATCAAGGATCATGAAGCTCCAACCCCACACCATATACAGGGCCACCAACCTCCACATTGAATACCAGCCCAGGCTGCCCAGGGCCACATCCAAGCTGGCCTTCAACACCTCCAGGGATGGGGCATCCACAGCCTCCTTGGCTTTAGTCAGCTAAACCCAGCAACATCTGATTTTATATTCCCATGCTGCAGGATACATTGGCTGTGGTGCCCATAACACACATACAGAAGTTATCTTTTTTTCAGCGGTGGATAAATTGATGCAAGGGAAGAAGCAAAAAAAAATACACAGTATTGATTTTCCTTTTCCTGTGGCTTTTGAGAGGTTGTTAATGCAGCGAGGAGACGAGAGCCCTCATCCGTCTGTCTGCACAGTAATCTCTAATAAATTGACTTTTCGAAAAGCCATTTTTAGTCTGTAGTTTCGGGGGACTTGATTTGTGGAGTAGATGATATCTACCGGCAAGTAATTACTCATTTTGGGGCTGCGCAAAAGGTTGCGGGATGCATTTTGATGCATTATCTACAGCACGAAACATCTCTCCTATTACTCATACAAGTTTTTCTCTGTGTTCTTCCTTATTGTAGGTGAGTGGAGGGGGTTGGGGGGATCGTTTGTGTTCATTGTTTGGAAGCAGTTTCTGGCACAGACACTTGGCAGAGTTAATTCCTGCATGTGATGTGGCTATAAGGGCAATGATTTGCATCCAAGGAGATGAAGCATTGCCTGGTCTTAGGGTCTCGGGCTATGTAAGCAGGCTGGTGGCTGTAATGGCTGAGAACTTCTGGTTCTTGTGATGGGACAAGAGGTGATGGCCTCACGTTGCATCAGGGGAGGTTCAGGTTGGATAATGGGGAAGAAATCTTCTCCAAAGAGCGGTGGTGCAGTGACACAGCTGCTCAGGGAGTGGAGGGGGTCACCATCCCTGGGGGTGTTCAGAACCATGGGGATGTGGGCAGTAGGCACGATGGGGTGGGCTGGAGCTGGACTTGGGGATCTGGGAGGGCTTTTCCAGCCTTCATGATTCCATGATTTCCAATTGGTCTCTTCCATTCTCCCGTCATCCCAAAGAGAAAAGAGGATAAAGTGCAAGTCCTTTTATCCCAGCTAAAACAGGTGTGGAGTCCAACTCCCCTTCTTTTGTGACCTGTGTTATCCTAAATGCTTCCCGTGAGCCCATTAAATTTACCTTGTCTTTTCCTTTTGCAACCTGGCATCAAGAAGGAACCAGAGGCTCAACCAACTGAACTCAATGGCTCTGACCCTCCAGTGATGGGCAGCCATCAACAGCACCGAGCGTACCTGGCAGGCTTTGTCCTCACAGATCTCTCCAGCGTTGCATTTCTCAATGAGGGTATTCAGAACCACAGCTGCTTCTACTAAATGTCCTTTTTGTTTACGTTCACGTTAACGGTATTCGTACCAGCGGAGGAAGTGGGCGTTTTTCTCTCTTCATTTCTCACCTCTTGTAGTCTTGGATCCAGGAGACTCAACGTTTCAGGGCTTTGCCGTACGCCTTCCCCATGCAGCTGGTCAAACACTTGACATTTTTATGCCCTTTTGTGCCTCAGAAGTGTTTGTTGTGGGAAGAGTTTGATGAGGCACCCGAGGTTTGCCCCCATGTTTTTCTTGGCCCTTGGGCCAATCCTTGAAGCGTTGCCTGAAGATGGTTCCAGCAGCATTAGGCAGAAATGGAATTGCACACGTGTGTATTTATACACCACTACCGAGCCCTACAGGGCTGAGCTTTTCAGATGTTGTTATTAACTCTTGAGCTGAGAAACACCTCAGGATTAACACAAAGTCTCCTTGTCAGAAGTGGAGCGTGCTTGACGCCTGGAAAAGGCTCTGCATCACTCATTGTTCACCAAACAGTGAAGATGCTTTTTTATGGCTTTGATACTTTGGAAGATACTCTTGGGGCGGCCATTTCTTGCTCTTACAGGGAAATGCACGACATGTGTGCACTTTGTTTTCCCATTGTCATTAGTTTTCCAGTGCTTTCCTTTATGTCTCTCTCCAAGCTGTCCTCATCCAACTGCTCACATTCACCTGTGCTCAGGAGCACCACTGGTTGTTGGAAATCTCCACGCATTGGATGTGCTGCCCAACAGCAGAGCTTACACTTGGCTTTGCTTTCAGTGTTCTGCTTTATTTCAAGAGTCATAGGATCATGAAGGCTGGAAAAGACCTCTAAGGCCACCAGGGCCATCCCCAACCATCCCCACTATGCCCATTGCCTTGCATCCCCAAGTGCCACCCAAAGCCAACCTGTCAAGGATGATATGATGCTGGAATAGTGAAGGTTGGAACATAGTGCAGAAGCCAAACAGCTTTTCCCTTTGGATTGAAGGGATATTGTCTCCTTGGGGCATCTAATATATGAGATATCAGATGCAATTACAAACTTTTAATTCCTAGGAGTTCATGGCATTTCTTTTTGTTCTTCTTGGAATGCTGGTTTTTATTTTGCACCGTTGATGTAAGATTTAGAAGGTAATGGCTTCCATGGGAGGGTCGTGTGTGTTTGTATGGTCGGCTCTTTATTGCAGAAGGCTTTTAGTAGGTCAAGGAAGCACACAGAGGAGGCTCTTAAAGTGAGCCATGAAATCATTTTGCTTAGCTTTGTTTTATCGCTACTTTGACAAACCTTTCTCTCCCATTGGACTGGAAAGCAGCATAACAGCAATGCTCTGCTGGCGATGCTGCCCTTAAATAAGGCATGGAGCGTATTTAATTGGCTTTGCTGCAAGAGCGTTTGCAGCTTAGAATCATTAAGGTTGGAAAAGCCTTCAAAGATCCAACCCCAACCCACTGCACTGTGCCCCATGGCCATGTCCCCATGTGCCGCATCTCCCACCATACTGGAACCCCTCCAGGGATGGTGACCCCAAACCTCCCTGGGCAGCTGTTCCACTGCATCACCACTCTTTGTAGGAAGGAATTCGTCCTAACATCCAACTTTTTGCCATAGCACTTGGGATATGATCCTGCTGCTAGGGGGATAACCAGCTCTGCAGGTGCTGGGAGCACATTGTAGGTCATTTACTTGCATTTAATCTATCACCAACCCTGCAGGTGTTGAAGGAACGTTTGGATGTTGTGCAGCGGGACATGGTTTAGTGAGAACTATTGGTGATAGGTGGATGGCTAGACTGGATGATCTGGGAGGTCTTTCCCAACCTTGGTGATTCTATGAAGCTATGATTCTATATTGAGATGGACTATGAGGTATCTGGTTGTCCCATGCAGGAGGCTCCTTGGCACATGGAGGGCAGTGAGATGCTGGGTGAGACCAGCAGGAGCCTCCTGGGATGAGCTGGAGAAGGTGGAGGGGAACCTCATTACTGTTGTACCCGCAGGGAGGTTATGGGCAGGATGGTGCATGTTCCTCGGGGTGATAAGAGGTAACAGACACAAGTTTGACAGAGGTTACACATTGGGGTGGAGGGGAATCAGCCACAAACCCTGGACTTGATGCCTGAGGAAGCATGGGAATCCCCATTAGATGGGTTTCTTAACAACGGGTTTCAGAAGCACTTCTGCCAGGAATAGCTCCAGTTTTGCCTTGAAGCAAGGAGTGAGAGCATGGCTTTTCCAGCTCTGCTTTTCCCATTATGAGCCTGTGGGAGCTCCACAAAGCAACGTCTCATCCAGCTTTTCTTGTAAAGATCAAAACCACCCCAAACCAAAACAAAAAAACAAGCCCAACCCCTCCGAAGGTTCCAAAAACACTCTGTGCATCTTTGTTATCTGTGCTTGCAGAAGCAGTCAGCATCCTCCTACTGGGCATCCCAGGCCTCTTGTGCATCAGCATGCCATATCCGAGCCTGCTGGATGTGCCCACCTTGGGTTCAGCTCAAAGATCACAAGAATTGGTTACAGATTTTTGCAGCACGCTGAAATACAAACAGCCCTTTTTTTTTCCACTCCCTCAAGAGACATTAAAGCCGATTTGGAGGAAGAAGAGCGCGGTGCAACATTTAGTCATAAACTGAAGCTATCCACCGCCGTGTTGACTTGGAGCATATGTTAGCGAAACGTGTCTCTGCTTTGCAGACAATTGTGCTGATGCTGCGGCAAGCACATTTAAAACAAGCATGGAAAATGTGCTGCCGGGAACAATCCAGCAGCAATGGTGGGGTCATTGAGATGACTTAATAGGGCTTTTTTTTTTCTCCTAGCTCTATCTGTATTAAATCAATGATTCATATAAATTATGCCAAGGGGAATTAATTGCTATTGCGCGGTATAAAAAACTGCCAAACCAAGGGCAAAACTTTTGCTGTTGTAGTGCGTGAAGTGAAATGGAGTTACGGTATGGTACGAAATGGCTGCGCCTCTCACCCCAGGATGGCTGTGATGTGGTGGAACAAAGGGATTTGGGGAGCAGAGGTTGGTGGGTTCTGGCCTGTTTGGAGGCTTTGGCACATTTAGAGGTTCCCCAAAACATACAACAACTGTCAAAGCTGAAATGCATTGTTCTCCTTGGCTATGGTGCATCTCCATCACCCAGATGTGAATTTAAGAGCTCAGTGGGTTCAATGGTTCAGTGGGGGCTGAACTCCTACAAACCACATAGGGGTTAGATTGGAGTCTGTATAATATGGTTTATTTCTTATCTCTACATCAGGGACACTTCCTACCATTCTCTCTTGCAGAAATGTACGAAGAGAATAACTTCATATATTGCTGTGAGGGTGAGGCTGTGCAGGTAATTTAATGAGGCATCTATGGGCAGGGCAATGGGTTTGGATTAGAACGTGTTCTGCCAGCACATTTTTGGGGCTGTTGGGAGATATATTATGGCTTCTCAAGGGCAGAGTACATTATGGGTGCGTGAGCAGAAGATGCTTGGCTTTGGCAGTGGGTTTCTCATGGTATTGCTTTGGAGAGGAAAAAAACGAGCTTGGCCTTGTTGCTTGATTTCAGTATAAAGTGGCTGTTTCCTGGGTAAGTTGCACTTTAAATAGAAGGTAAATGTGATGAGAGGAGAATGTGAGAGTGGAAATGCTGTTGTGTAAAGGAGAATGGGTGGAAGATGCACTTCGGTGAGCTGTTTAAGGAAAAGTCGTGTGTGCAAGAACAGCAGTCTTCAAAGCTGGAATCTGCATGGCAGGCAGAAGAAGGAGCAGATGGAAGGTGTTGGGTGTAGGTTGTGCTTTGATCAGTGGAGGAAGTGATGGATGCCATTCTGACTTCTTATTAGCTTCTTTACTGATGTTGTTCTGCTTGTCAAAGGGAATCGAGTGGAGAAAAATTAGGTCTATGGTGACAGTGATGGCTAATGACTTCTCAAGGAAGGAGAGACTTGCACTGCCTAGTAAGGGCTCAGTAGACCCGAGTGAAAGAAATGCTGACTTAACTGACTTGTCATTGCTTTTCAGCTTATTTAGAAATGAGTTGGTTATTGGAAAGCAATCAGTCTTTGAACAGTTGTGATGAACAGTGGGAACACCTCGATGGATAAGGAGGATGGATCCCATCTGTGTTACTGGCTCGATAAAAGTATTATTCCATGTAACAAATGAATGTACTGGTTTGAAAAGCGTGCCTTTAGTTGCTGGAAATACCTGGGTTTCCCCAAGAGAGAAGTATTCCCTGGGGGCCTTCATCCAGCGGGTAAATTAAAGGAGCGTCAATGAAAGACAGGCTCTGAGAAACAGACCTAATAGTTAAGTTTTGTGGGCATCTTCTTTTGGTGAAGTTGTGACGTAGTCCCTGTTTAGTAAAAGTATGTCATCTTAGAAGGACTTTGTGAAGCTTTATGGTACCAGGAATTGGATGTGATGATCCTTGTCTATCCCTTCCAACTTGAGATATTCTGTCATTCTTTGCAAGGCTGGATGACTTAGAATCGTAGACTCAGAGAATCACTGAGGTTGGAGAGGACCTCTCAGGTCCCCAAGACCAACCCAACCTCATCCCTCCGTGCCCACTGACCACGCTGATGGTCATCAGCACCAACATGGTCATCATCACCAACATGGCCATCAGCACCAACATGGCCATCAACGTCGATGCTGGCTCAGGTTATACTTGTCCTCCTGCTATCACGTTGCTGCGGCTGTCTGAGCGGCCATCTGCTCAGCCAACTCAGAGAACAGCAGAAAAGGATTAATTTTAACCCGGATAAGTTCTCTAGTCTTCAGGAGGGCTGTGCTGGTACTGAAGCACGGAGCAGTTTTCAAGGGAGGAAGTGGAGGAAACACTGTGAGCCAGCACGGCCACTGGGGCTTCCTGCGGTGAGGTGTGCCTTCCAAAATTACTTCTTTCCATGCCTTTCTTTCCTCCTCAGTGATCCCACAGATGTTTTGGGCTTCCGATTCCTTCAGGTGGATCTAATTTGAGATATATATATATGTATATTAGCCAATACTTCTGGTTTCTCAGGGTTTTATTGAGTTTATTTTTGGATGTGTCCTGAAAAGAACTGAACTCTGGTCTGGATGATCTGATTGAACATCTACATACATGAGGCTCTATGACAAATGTCCCTGGTCAACTCTCCGCTGTCTCCTTGCTCCCAGCCTAATGCCTTTGAGCTGTAGTCCTTCATTTATTCACTGTGTGAGCAAAGGTTATATGAGAATGGAACTCTGTCGATGCTTGCCTTCATGTCCGAGTAGATTGTTTGTCATGTTCTCATTAATCCTTCTTTTAGTGCTATGAAGGCTCGTAACAGAATGTTATTCTTGGATCTTTTTTTCCCCCCCAATACACAATAAGGTCGAACTGAGGCTTCTGTAATTGTAAAGAGATCTTTTCCAATGATTCCAAGACTTTGAAGGCTCAGGGTTGCCAGTGGTGTAGTAAATTATTTCAATTAACATTGCTCTTAGAGAATTAACTTGCTTTCTTTTGACTGAAGAGTTGTTTGTGGCTTGATAACCTCGAGGTGTCTTAGAAAGTACGGGTTGATCAAGAGAGAATATCAGATTCGCAATACCGTGGTGTTGTAACACTGATGGAAACAGGAGGTGAATGGTTTTAACCATCTACTTCTGTGCCTTTGAATCTTTTTTCCTGTCTAGGATTAGAACTGTGTTTGATACAAGGATGCAGCCCAGCACATGGGGCTGGTGCTGGAGATGGACCTGGAGGTGTTCAGGGAACATTTGGACGTTGTGTTGAGGGACATGGTTTAGTGAGAACTACTGGTGATGGGTGGATGGTTGGACCAGATGATCTTGGAGGTCTTTTCCAACCTTTGGTGAGCCTATGATTCTGTGCAGTGCTGGGAGAAGGATGATGCTTTGAGGCTGAAAGAACATGGGGGTAGAAGCACCTGAGGACCACATAGAGGAGTGTTCATTAAGTAATCTCAGTCAACTGAGTTTTACTAATTGGAGCTGAAGAACCTTCCTGGTTTTGCAAAGTCGGGATGCCCAGAGGTTTAAACACAAAGCTGTGGAATCGTAGAATGATTCTTTGGCCTTTTGGCTAAGACCAATAGAGTGTTGAGTAGGCCAAGGGAATAGAACTTAAATACGTCAGGTGCTTGAGTTCCTGGCTCCATCTTCATCCAGTGGGATTTTAGCTCCTGGTGCTTTTCTGTTCCTTCCAAATTCACAGTCCTGGTGAAAGTCCCATTGGGCGGCCACGCGATTCGATCAGTAGGGAAGGTTTTTGAGGAAGAAAATTGGCTCAGGATGAAAGTTGCACAGTGCTACCCAACTAAACAAGTCTTTGCGTCGGCTGAGAAGGCTGTGTTTGTACTCTACAGCATGTCAGGAACTCGGTGAAGGTTTTCATCTTCATTTGATAAGTCATGTTGTGTGTTTATAAATGAGTTGCGCCAACACAGCATTGCCGTAACGATCTGAAGTCTGCCAAGGTGAGGTTTTTAAACAGCGTGTTCTAATTAGTTCTTAATCAATTTCATAACCCGTGTTCCCAGCTCCTACATCTGGAGTCTTGATTTTTATAGAGGAACAAAAGCAATGGATAGAAAAGGACAGAAATGGATGGAAGTATGACAGAAGAATCAGGGAGATCATCCTAACGGTGAAAAGAAGCAAACTTAATATTGGTCATAGCAGAGGAGGATAGAAATAAAATGAAGAATACTCTGCCTGCTGCCAAGTTAGTGAACATAGTAGGTAAAGAGTTTTCTTACTAAGCAGCCCCGGTAATCTTATAAGGAAATGATAAAGGGTTTAAACTTTTTGGCACCAAAAACACAATGGGAGGGAGGGGAGGACTCGGGGAGTAAGCTGCAGGAATCCTTTGTTGGGTTTCTTTGCTCAACTGGATAGAGGTAAATTGCTTTAAAGGGTAGAGCATGTAATCTCACAATTAGGAAATTAGAAGTTAATGGGAAACTTGAGCAAAACGTGTTCTCCTTTAGTTAATGAATTTATTCAGCAAGCTGCTACAACTTTGGCTCTCTGAAGAAGGCCGTAGGAAGCTGAGAGTGGTGAGCAGGAGATGCAAGAGCCCTGACCCTAAACTGAGGTGGTTTTCCACTTGTAGAAATCTGGTAGATGAGCAAAGAAACTGCATTGTAGGGCACTGGCACAGCTGCCCAGGGAGTCGGGGGGTCACCATCCCTTGGGGGTGTTCAGAACCATGGGGATGTGGCACTGAGGGACGTGGGCAGTGGGCACGGTGGGCTGGGTTGGGGTTGGCCTTGGGGATCTTGGAGGTCTTTTCCAACCTGAATGATTCTATGATTCTAAATCTAAGTGGACCGGAGAAGGTGTAGCAGCATCCAGAAACTTTAGAAGCCAAAACAAAGCAAAACCCCTCAGCTCCAGCAACCCAAGACTGGTTTTTGTGTCCACCCTTGGCTCCTCATATGCCATTTTCTCTTCAAAATATGTTTTCCTTGTCTCAATGTCTAATAAGTGTCGTACAGAATCCGTACGGAAGTAGATTTTTGCGAGTACTCATTTGAGTTATTTATCTTCAATTCTGACCATTTCTGAGGGTTTTTTGAAAGAAAGTAGAGAGCAGTGATGCTTTGCAGCTGTAGGTAATGGACAGCCTCCATCTCCCAGCAGCAGCAGCACAGAATTAGAAGGAACCTAATTGCTTTGACATCTGGTCAAGAGTAAAACAGAAAAGAACATTAAAAGTAACCCCAAAGGGTGATTCTACCAAGAGCCTCTGGGGCAGAACCATACAGGAGGTGCTAAAGGATGGCCCAGTGATGGGAGGTGGGCACAGCACTTCTGTCTATTTGTTTACAGCTGGAAAATAGTGGAAGGATGAAGTTGCTGATAATTCCCTGGCCCTGAAGGTCGCTGCAGTGCTGTCCTGCTAAAGCAAGTTGGTGATATGGAAGGAAAGCACCGCTCGTGCATTCAGCACACGTGGCACTCTGGGAGTTGCACAGAGGAATTTATGGGTTTCTGTGGCCGTGGAGGTGTAAAGATGTAAAAATAATGAATTTAAAAAAAATAATGCAAAACTTGGCAAATTTAGTTACCAAGGTGGATCTGCTGAGTGAAGCACTGAGGGCGAAGGCATCCAGATTTAGTGTGAAATGAATGGAAAGAAGGTTGGTCCCATAGGTGGGCATGCTCGGGGATGCTGGGGGGGGGGCTGCAGCTGTGAGGAAGGGGTTGCAGCCAGGCTGCTGGCACCCAGATTGCTTTTCTTGTTTCTTTCTCACTGCGAAAGGAATCATTGATTTCATTCGACAAAATGTTACCGAAGCTTTTGGAACTGAAGCTGCAGCCCACGTTCTTCTTGATAAATGGCTGTGTGTATTCCTGGAAGGAAGTTAAAACGGGGCTGTGTTATATTTGGTACCTCCCGAAGCACTGAGGCTACTCGGAGTACAAAATGTGCTCCAAGAGAGACTCATTTGCCAGTGCTGAGCGTGATGTGATGAGATTTGTCAAGTCGTCCTTTCTGCTGGAGCTCACTTTGCCTTTCCTCTCTCTCTCCCGGAGACGGTTTGTTGCGTTCTGTAGTTATGTCATTGAACTGGGAGGCTGGAAAGGAAGCCAGAAACCCCAAAAATGTGAGGAATCTCCAAGCAACACACACACTGTGTTATAAGGCAAAGAGAGAGAGAGGGCAACTGTGTGCACATAGGATTCATAAGGCTGGGAAAGGCTTCCAAGACCCCCAGCCCACCCCGCCATGCTCACTGCTTACATCCTTCAGTGCCACATCCCCACACTCTGAACACCCCCAGGGATGGTGACCCCCCTATTCCCTGGGTAGTGCCAGCGCATCTCCACTCTTTGGAGAAGGAATTCTCTCTGGTATCCAACCTGACTTTCCCCTGGTGCAATGTGAGGCCTTTGTGTAGTGGGGGCACCATGGGGGGCTGCCCATGAGCCATCCTAAAACCAACCCCCTGCCCAGGGGCTGGATGAGTATTTAAATAATCACAGTTCTCGTGTTTTCTCCTTTTTGGAAGCTGAGAAGATCCTGGTTCTGGTTTATCTGTTCCTGATGCTGTTTGTAGATATATGCAGTCCTACGGCAGGATATAGGAAAGCATTGGGTTTCAGTTCATACAGCCTTAGTGCAAGATGCACCACGTGAGTATCCCATCCAAAGCCACCGAGCGTAGCAGATGCCTACAGGGAGATTCTCAGTCTTGATTCAAGAGAGGATGCAAATGCTGAATAATCTGTTGGAAATCCTGATGCAAAAAATGCATTCTTTGAGTTTTTAGAGGTTAAACAAATGGACTTTTGCTTTAAGGGAGCTGCAGTAGATGCACCCCACCCACCAAGTTGACAGCGGTGGGTCCGTTTCATACACACATGCCTTGCTGCTCTTGCTGCAGTGCAAATGGCGACGTCTCCATGCTGGGACGAGCCCGTGCTTTCTGTGCATTGGGTTTGCCAGCAGAGCTTTACTGATGGTTCTCTTTCTGTTGTTCCTTTAGAGCTGTGGAATGCTGTGACCAGTCCCCAGAGCCCCGCAGCCCAAGGCACGTCGCCATCCGGATCATCTCCATCCGAAGAAGTTTGTTGACAAGAGGGTACTGACTCACATTTGCGTGGTGTACTCAAATGGTTACGTTTGAATGGGAATGCTGTATTGATTTATGAAGTTAATAAGTCTGAGGTAATGAGGACTGGGATAGAACGCACAAGTAGGTGTGTGCTGCTCTTGTACAGAACTGTAAGAGTTGGCTTTTTAGTGGTTGTTAGTCTTCCTATTGTCTTAGTAAGCGCAATTGTTTTGTATCCAAAAGAAGGTGAAAGGCATCGGTTGGGTCTAAATCAGTGGGTTGGCAAAGGGACAGTCCTCATATGCAGCTCTGTCATCTGCTCATAGATGGTTTTCTATCAGCTTCTGTTGCTCCTTTCTGTAAAGAAAACATGGAATCACAGAATGATAGAATGGCCTGGGTTGCAAAGGCCCACAGTGCTCATCCAGCTCCAACCCCCTGCTGTGTGCAGGGTCACCAACCAGCAGCCCAGGCTGCCCAGAGCCACATCCAGCCTGGAAAACATCACTGTGTGTCCTTCCCTGTAGGGTGAATTCTCCCCTGGGTATTCATGCTCCTGCTCTTACTGCAGAGAAAACACAGGACAGCTGAAGTGTCAGCCTGACCCAACACAGCTGCTTTTGCGCAGGACTTTGGCAAAAATAGACTTTTTTTATTCCCCTTTTTTTTTTTATATGTTTTGCTGATTGCTTAGTAACACAAACCTTAAATGTCAGCTGCTGGGCTACCCACTGAGTGTTCTGCTCCCACTCAAGTCAGAGAGGCCGGAAAACAGATGAAGGCAGAGAGCAGCAATGCTGATGGATGCTCTCTGCACAGGGATCCATTGCATTATCTGCACTTGCATTGAACACTGATGCAAGCTGTCTCCCTTGCTCTCCCAGTACTTTAGCCTGAGGAGTGCTCCAGCCCAGCACTGGGAAAAGCCCCTGCTCTGGTTCAGTGCCCGCTGTTGGCTTATGGATGAAAGCAGGCTGATGTTTTCTTCCCCCTTCCCTCCACATGTCCCAGGTAGGATGAGACAGTGCCGAAGGTTTTGAGAAGAACTTTGCTTTGGGCCAGTCCTTGCCAGCAATGATGGCTCCCTTTTCTCTTGAATATCTTTAAGGTCTTTTCCAACCGAGCAATTCGATGATTCTGTGGTTCTATGATTCCTAGTGGCTGAGCCTGTTTGAACCTCATGAATTCTCCTTTCACCTCAGAACTTCTCATCTCGTATGCAGAATTTCTGGTCTGGCGTCTCGTGAGCGTTCCATAGAATCTTTCAGGTTGGAAAAGACCATTAAGGTCATGAAGTGCCAGTTTTGCCAGGTTCGCAGTACTCCACAAAGCTCTGCTCTGGAGCAGAAATGTCCTTTCAGAGCACATGTGATCTGGGTGATGCCCATCTGTAGCACACGATCTCTGTAGGTCCCAGGATCCAGTTGTAGGGCGAAGTGAGATCCCTGTCCATGGTGCTGTGTAATGATGGTACCCAGGACAGGGTGAGTCACATTCCCTGTAGAGAAGGAGAGTAGGTTGTGTTAGAATATTTGTCCATGTTTTACAATGTAGTTTTCTGCAGACACGGTGGGGTTTTTTTAATGTGTTTGTGACTATGAAAATGCCTGAGTTCAGAACACTGCTCATCTCATGGCTTGGAAAATGCAGTCAGGAACGTGTTTGTGTCTACACTGTAGTGCTATGCAGGTAGGTGGAGCATAAATCAGGGCACAGAGCACTGCCTATTGCTTCAGAGCCCCTCCATAGAGAAGGTTTGCATTTCAGGTGATTGTGTTGCTGCTGAGAAAAAGTGCAGCACTCTGAGCTTCAGGACCAATTAAGATAGCGGACCATAGAATGGCTTTGGTTGAAAGGGACCTTAAGGCCCATCCAGTTCCAACCCCTTGTCATGGACAGTGTTGCCACCCACCTGATCAGGATACCCCTCAGGATATACTCTATCCAACTTGGTCTCGGACAGGAAAGATAGTAGGTCTGGGGGGTGGATCAGAGGATGGGTGTTCTGTGCTATACCATGTAATCTGTGGTGATGAGCATGGGTTGTACTTCACTGGAATGGTTACAGCCAGCAGAAGCAGCTGCCTAGACTCCTCTAGTGTATGTATGTTGTTCACTGTATTGCTTTTCACTATAGCTAGATTCCCTCTTCCATGTTTAGGGAGAAACAGGAGAGTGGACGTTCTTGACCAATAGATACCCTTCATCTCTTGGGCTTTACCTTACCTTTATGAGTTGGGCAGTCATAAGGCTCTCTTAAGTGTACCCCAAGACAGCTCTGGGTGCTTCAATCTGCTGGATTTTGGATTCTGTCTTCCCTCTTCCACACCAGGCATCAATACAGGGTGGACAGCTTTGGGGTCTGTGATTATTTTTGTCCCATCTTTGACATCTTTTGGCCATCCTCAATTACATTTTTCCATCCTTGATTACTTTACCCATCCTTGCTTCATGTGAATTTTCACTTCCTGAAAACATTTTCCGGGACATGGTCAGTGGGCATGGTGGGTGCAGGTTGGGGGTTGGACTTGGGGATCTTGGGGATAAGCTTATGGTCTCTTTTCCTTCTTTGAGCCTAGGAAATGCATTGTAGCTGTATCTCATCATATGGATGTCAGTGAAAAAGCTCTTTGGCCTTGACATCTTTTTGGAGTCATGCATAGCCTTTGGGAACCAGTTCATAGGGTCTGGCATCCAGCAGACCTGCAGTGAGCAGGCATCATGGCTTATGCGTAGAGAGCAAAGCAATGCAGTGATGTCGATTTTTATACATACCTGGCTTTTGAGTCATGGATTTCAAAACCACAAATGGAGATGTGCACTTCCTGAAGAGAGGAAGAAAGAAACGCCTCAAACACCATCCAAACAAGTTCAGTGTGCTTGCTGAGAAAATGCCTAGGGGCTTTGCCGGTGAGGTGATGGCAGGAGGTCTGCTTGAGCACTGCTTGCCATTCTTGCTGGGGAAATGCAGAAGTGCTCGCAGGCCCTAAAGGCTTTTGCATGGGAGGTTGCAGTGCATGGGCAGCACGAGCTCCCAGTCCCTGCAGTGCTTCCCCACAGCACTCGTTCCACATTTCTGCTCCAATGAAAGCGCTGCTGGAAGTGATGGCTCTTCCTTCCTTCTTCCTTCCTTCCTTCCTTCCTTCCTTCCTTCTCCTTCCTTCCTTCCTTCCTTCCTTCCTTCCTTCCTTCCTTCCTTCCTTCCTTCCTTCCTTCCTTCCTTCCTTCCTTCCTTCCTTCCTTCCTTCCTTCCTTCCTTCCTTCCTTCCTTCCTTCCTTCCTTCCTTCCTTCCTTCCTTCCTTCCTTCCTTCCTTCCTTCTTCCTTCCTTCCTTCCTTCCTTCCTTCCTTCCTCCCTTCCTCCTTCCTCCCTTCCTCCCTTCCTCCCCTTCCTCCCTTCCTCCCCTTCCTCCCTTCTCCCTCCCTCCCTCCCTCCCTCCCTCCCTCCCTCCCTTCCTTCCTTCCTTCCTTCCCTCCTCTCCCTCCTTCCCTCCTTCCCCTCCTTCCTTTCTTCCCTTCTTCCTTCCTTTCTTCCCTCCTTCCTTCCTTCCTCCCTTCCTTCCTTCAGATATATAATTTACCACCTCTTACCAGCTTGCCAGCCTTGTTTGTATTGATAAATGAGTGTTCTCTGTGTACAACCTGCAGATGATTCTGCTTCTCGAGTACGGTGCTGCTAAATATACCTGTTTCTGATTAAGTGCATTTGAATGCATGAGTTTGGTTAATAAGATACACCTTTCACAGATTCCTTTGTTAGCTCGTAAAGGCTGCATGTTCTGATTTATAGTGCCAAAAGGGGTAAAACTGACATTAAAAGCATTAATTTAGTCTTGGTTGGCTGCACAAAGAATAGAGTTGGTGTGAGCCAGCTTTTGATTTAGCCCTTTGTGGGCCATCGGTTTTTGCCTAAGCTTGTTACAGAGTCGTATCTCTGCCTTTTTCGTGCTAGATTGCATAATTAGAGTTTAGTGTGAAGAACAGCGATTGGGCTTGAAGAGGGCATGAGCCCTGTGCAGTTATAAGCAATGAAGCTGTAAAGCAGTTGGATGGAACTTGACATATGTTTTTAATAGAGAAATGTTCTTTTTAACCCCGTGGATATGATAACTTATTTAGCATTGTTACATTTCCAGTAACAACTCAGAGGATTTTTGTGCCTTGGTGCAATACATGAACTGTTGATAAAGCTTGGAAATGATGTAAAATCATGCAGTTATAGAGTCATTAGTGCTCAAAAAGACCACTAAGGCCATCTAGTCCAACCGTCAACCCATCCCCACCATAATCATTGAAAGGAAAAGGAAAGGAAGGGAAGGGCAAGGGGAAGGAAGGGAAGGGAAGGGAAGGGAAGGGAGAGGGAAGGAAGGGAAGGGAAGGGAAGGGAAGGGAAGGGAAGGAAGGGAAGGGAAGGGAAGGGAAGGGAAGGGGAAGGGGAGGAAGGGGAGGGAAGGGATGAGGGGAAGGGGAGGGGAGGGAAGGGA